>NC_079508.1:30877922-31184208 GCF_030052815.1 Hevea brasiliensis | reverse complement strand
CTCATATACATAGGATTCCTGCATAGATGGGATAAGGAATGATGACATAACAAAATAGATATTCAATGTAATCAAATAAAGTTAAGACAAAGATATGTAATTAAAGTTATCTTTTTAGGTCACTTGTAAAAGCATATGAATAAAAGGCCAACTTATGGCTCATCAATCCAAAATATAGTTGTTAAAGTCAGAAATATCAAATATAGGAAATACAACTATACTACATGTAAAGCAATGTATTGGCCATCAACAAAGCGTAACTATGCATCAAACATCAAGCCTATAAGAGGGCTGAGACTGAGTCACAAAGTATTGTCCAATGGTCCTCACAGAAGCAAAAACTCTGAGCAAGACTGATGCCCTTGATCATTGCTTCTGTGGGTGTAGTCAAGTCCCTCAAAGCTTCGCCCTCGGACTGTATCACACCTCCATCAATCAAGTGATCAACAAACAAGTTCTCCTCTAGTTCTAAAAGTGAAGTCTCCTCTACCTTAAGCTTTGTTGTCTCAGTCTTCAGCAAGCTATCTACTTCTCCAGGTTAGTAATCCTTTCTTTAATTGCTTTCACCTTGTTTTATCTTTCTCGAACTTGGTCAACGTAAGACTGAGCCTTCTAGATGAGCTCTTTAAGTTCATCATGGTGAGTAGTAAAGGCATTAACAGAGACAGAAAGTGATGCAGAAGACTTGCTCTTTTCAATGTAGGAGGTAAGAATCTTAGCAATTTGTGTCTTGGCATCCTGAAGCTATGTGCCTACTGCAATCAAAGTAGATAGAGCAAAAAACAGCAGTGACCTCTACTCCTCTTTACGTGAACCAAGTTCTAAGGACATGAAATAACATAGTTGGTTCTTGGTTGTTGTAACTACAATTTTAGAAGGTTTAAGAGCAAGGTAAGTGTTGGTGGAGGTGCTAGAGAACTTCGTCAAGAACGAGAAGTCAAGATCCTAAAGAGGGTCAACCTTATTTGTCACAAAAGCTCTGGGATCTATAACAATAGATGAGCTAGGAGTAGAGCTGGTCGCTGGTAATGGAGAAGGAATCTATGCAAGACAAAATGGGTTTCAACTCGCTACAGAAGCAAATTATAATTAACGTAAGTGAAATAATACAAACCTCAAGAAAATAGATGAAGGAATGTGCCCTAGTGAATCATCATCTCTGATACCTGCCGCTTCTTAGGTGGCATGATCATCTTGGGTACTAGCTGTGCCTTATTCCTCTTCAAGAGTCCCTGAGTATTGTTCAGAGGAGCGTCCTCAGCAGGAGTAGTATTGGCACCTGAAGAGGCCTCCTATGTCAGAATCACTAGCATCTGAGATCTCCACTGCCATAGAATGGGAAGTTTGAGGCTTCTTAGCTTTAGGCACATGTTGGCTAGAGTGCCTAATAAGAGGTAAAGAAGGACTTTCTTTCTGTTTTCTCCAGGGAGGAGGAGATTTCTAGATCTTAGGTCTTAAATTTCTTTGCTGGCATTTTTATTTTCTTTACCGAAGGGAGGACTGGCAGTGTAGTGGCCTTGTGTTTTTCTAAAGAAGGCGTAGTCTTTATAGAGGCCACCTTTGAGCTTTACCAGGAGAAGAAGCACATGGCAAGAGACACACAACAAATAGCAAAGGTAAGGAACATAAACATAAAGTATGATGAATGGGGGGTAAGTAAGTGCAGCTATAGGTCTTATTACAGTTTCATGGAATATGGAAGACCACTAGATCTAAAAGGCACAGAGATGTGGGTCAATAGACTCTAAGGGAATTAGCTGGCTCATGTATTGAAGTTACTGTGGGTTGAAACGATAACGTGCCATATCTACTTAGTGGATAGTGTAATTTTAGTACTGCTTGAGGTGTTGGCACGTACAAAGATGTCAGATGAAACTCCCTAAATGAAACCCAGCTAGTGGGACTAGAGAGAAAGCATGTATAGTTCAAGTCCAGGTTTTATGATGCCCAGAAGTGTGCCAAAGGTGGAACCTATGTGCAAATGCCTAATGGCAGTAATAGAGGCCCAGTTACTGATAGGCTCATCAATAAAGGAAGCATTTGAGCAGATCAACCAAGGAGGAAAGCCAATGGACTTAAGAGCGATAACATCATCGAAAGGAATGAAACCAGTAAAATCATTGGCAGGTAGCTGAACTAAGATTTTAATACTTGATGCTCATCCCATTCACAAGCTAGTGATACAACTCTTTACAAAGACACCATCAACTGAGGATGGTGAAGAACTTGCTAGCTTTGGAAAGTATGAAAGTAACCATATCTGTGCAATCCAGAATTCACCACTTACTTTACTCACAGGTGCATTAGAGACCATGAGGACATGGACCGAAATATGGAAGCCAGCAATATAGTACTAAGGGCACAAGGGTTGCTTGTCGTAAGAGAGAAGCCAGCGATAGGTAATCATGAGAAGCACATCTACAGGCAAGCAGAAAGTGAATTGTTAGATCAGGCACCTTATAAACGGAGTATGGTTGAATTGACTGATGCCGATACTATAGTCACTCAATGCAGTGTAGGAGGTAAAATTGTCCAGTTGTGTAAATTTGATGGCAACTTTGAAAAGTGCTAGGTACCTCTGTTTCAACAATAGATAGATCGGTGAGAATCTTAATGTCCTTTAAGGTGATTGACATAGGGCCCATTAGCAGTATAAAGAAGTTACATGATTGGGACCAAAGTCTTAAATAACCTACAATTACCATGGGGCAGCAAGGAAGGGCAAATCTAGTCAGCTTAATGAAGTCATAAATGCCAAGAAGCTTCCAAGTATTGGAGAAACAAGAATGAAGCTTGTTGATCCATGCTTCCTAAATTGATGATTGTCGCGGACAAGACTTAACATCTCTAAGTCGAGGAGGTGGCTTCAGGTGATTGTTGACTTGCAATTTCTTGTATTCTCCTAGAGGGAAAGGAGGAATTGGGATAGCACGTGGAAGTGCTAATGGGCCAACAATAGCAGCCTCTACGACCAAACCCTGTGAAATAAGGTAATTGGGGTCAGTACCTGGGTAGAGAATCTAAAGGGAAATAGTGCAAATGGATAAAGCAGTGAAAATTGCGAATTCTTACTGAGAGTGGGCCTAGAGTTTAAGAAACCATGGCTTTCTTAGAGCAAGTACTTGAAGTATCTATGATGGTGGTATCTATAAAAATAATTACAAGTACCTAGTCAGATGAAATTCGTGCAAAGTTTACTTCGTAAATTGTAAGTCCAAAAAATTGGTCTAATTCTCACAATCAACAATCAAGCACAACCTATATAAAGGGAATAAAGCACATACATAATATAGCAAGTGATAGGCGGGTTAAGAAATTACCATCAGTAGCCTTAGAAAATGGGTTGACAGTAGGCATCAAGAAAACTGGTGGTGTATAAACATGCAATGCCCTTAAAGTAGGTGTAGCAATTAATCTAAGAATGCTATTGCTAATGGGTGAAGCCTATGATATTGTTTGTGAAGTGGCAGATACTTGTGAGCTGGCAGACACCTGTAAAGTGACAGGTTTCGATGGGTTAGAATGCGAAATGTTAGAAGCCATACCTGTAAATGACAAATACATCAAGCATTTCCCAAGTCCCAGCCACAAACCAATCACTCATCAAGTTGTACAGGTATTTGCGATATATAGCCGCCTGCAATTTCTTGAAATTACAACAAAATTCATAATACCCATGCAATGCCCAATGGTTCTAAAGCAAGATTGATATCAAAAAGGTTGTGAATGACTTGAATGATACCTGAAAATGAAGATTGGTGATTGAAGGAGGTGGAATGGCGTGAAACAGTTTACAAGACACCCCGTGAGCAGGAATTTTTGGGTCTTTGAACCGAAGGCAGAAGGGGCAATCAGCGTCCCGTAGGAGGGCCACCTATGATCGATAACTGCGAGGAGTAGTGGGGCACCAGCGGTGAAGCGTCAAGTGAGGATCAGTAACGTGTGACGCGAGGGTGAAGGTAGACCAAAGAGAAGGACAAAAAAAAATAGAAAAGAGAAAGAGAAAAAGGAAGTAGAAGGGAAAAAAGAAAAGTTAGGTGGATTTGTAATTGTGAATATGGAGTTTTGATAGAGTTAGGTGGATGAGAGGTTAAAGTGTAGGAGGAAAAAGGAGGTAAAGTCAAAATCAAATGCGTAAAGGTTAAAAGATGATTGGATAGGATAAGACCCATTTAGTTAGGAAAGAATTTTAGTCTTTTTAGAATTGAGTTTGATCTAAAAGAGGTGGTTATGTTTAAAAATTTGAATACCTGCATATAATGCATTTGATCTCAATTTTGCAGGAGAGTAAAATAGTGCAGGCACAAATTAAAATCTACTTAGAATGGCCTAATTAGCCAATTTAGATGCAAGGGCAATTGATTGCATCAAAATAATTAATTTTTATTATAATTAATTATTTTGAGGCTTAAGATTAATTAAATTAATTTTTTATAAAATTAATTTAATTACATCAATTGAAGGAATAAGGAGAGCTAATAAATAAACTAAATATTAGAAGAGACTTATTAAAAATGGGTGGTTAGATAAGAGAGCAGTTTAAGAAAGTTATAAAGAGTTAAGAGAAGTTATAAGAAATGGACAGTTACCTTCCATCATCTGTAGGATGTGAAATGTAGCCTTCTAGATTCTTCCAAGTACCTCTAGGGAGAATAATAAAGAGGTGTTTGATTTAATCTGCTAGCAATGATAGCTAATTGACATCCAAACAGATAAATTATAGTGTTTGATAAGTTTAAAAATAGAGTTGATAAATGACAGAATCGATATGATACCCATCAACCGCTAGACAATTTCCTCATCACCGATAATGATTTGGTTTTATTTTTTATTTTGACCATATTATTCTTTTTTATTTAACTTAAAAATTAATATTATTAATGTTTTTATTTTTTATTTGTAATTTTAACATTTTAATTAACGTATTTTAACTTTGTTAAAATATTTTTTATTAATAACATAAAATATAAAATATTTATTTATATCTAAAAACTTAAAATTAATTATAAATTTTTCTATTAACAATAATAATTATTTTATTATTTTATCTATATTTTTAAAATTATTTAATTATCTTGAAAAATAATTATTTTCTTATTTTAATAATAAAATAAATGATATAATATAATAGATTAATAATTATATATTTATTTAAATAATATAATATATTAATTTAATAATTATATATTTAATTTAATAATAAAATAAATAATATAATATAATAAATTTATAATTTTATATTTATTTAAAAAATAAATAAATTATATGATATATACCTTATTAGTCATTTCACATATCAACAGCAACAGCTAAATATAATTTTACCAAACACTTAACATAGAATAATTATCATCAGCTATCAGTTAACAGTAACAGCTATCAGCTGTATTCAACAGTTAAATCAAATAGGCCCTAAATAGTAGACAAATAGCAACGTAAAAGACTCCCAACAACTTAATCCAATAACACAATCAGACTCTTGCATTCTATTTATCCATTATTTTATCAGTCATTAATTTTTTTAGCTTTTTCATTTATTTTTCAAACCGTGTATTCACTTTGCAATCAATCAATCGAACTTTTTTTTTAGTTTCTAGTTCACTTACCTTTAATTCATCATAATATTAACGAAGTTGCATTCAGTTTAATCAATTTCCACAACTGTTTGATTTAAGAAGTCAGAGCGTAATTTAGGTGATATACTCTATATTTAGCACACCCACAAACTGTAAACTGTGAGATAATTGAAATTGTTTTTAAAATAAAAAACACATTATTTTTTAATTTTGAAAATATTTCATTTTATCTAATGAGTTGAATTTATTACAATAAAATTTTTCAATTTTGATTTGAGTATTTGTGATCAAAATTAACTCGTTTCATCTACGATCACTCGCCTTTAAAGATTAATTTAATTTGGTTTCTTGACTTCAGTTTCCTAAAATAAAATCATTCACTTTAATTTGAGTTTTAAATAATAATATTTTATATTTTTAAGTTTATGGTTAAATAAGACTAGTTGTTATTGGCATCTAACACATGCTCTTTATTATTTTAAACAATGATTATTTTTTAAAATTATAGTTTTGTTTAAAATATAATTATTTAATTTATTTGAATATTATTGAATAAAAAAATATTAATGAATTTAATAATTATTAAGTATAAATTTTCATTTTATTTTGTAAAAATAAATCTTATTTTGACAATCATTGGATAAATTGTTTAAAATCTAGTCTAATTGTGAAATATATAAAATAAAATAAAATAAAGTAGCAATAAAAATACACTAAATTTAAGTTATAAATCAAAACAATTTACTTAATAATTATATCAAAACATTTTAATTTTACACCACACATTTGAACCCTTAAAATTAAAAGCAATTATAGTCAAACTTTAAAATTAATTTAGAAATATTTAAATTTGGTTAATGAAGAAATGGTTAAAAGACAATTTACATTTAATATATTATATTGTTAATCTATCTATTCATCTATCTATCCATACTAAAGCTAAAACAAACAAAAAGTGACTCTTTTTTTGTTTGGCATTCTATTTTTCTTATTTTTACAAATTTTTAATTTTTTTTTAATTTTCTTTCATTTTTCTTCATTTTAATTGGAGCGATTGAGATTTTTAAAATTTAAAAATTAATATTTATATATAATTAATTATGATGTTGAAAATATAACTATCTTAATTATTATATTTATTGTATATGACTTTTTTCTTTGTTTTGTGATTTTTAATATTTAAAATTTTATCCAAATTTATAGTATTTTTAAATTTTCTCTTTTTTTATTTTCCTTCATTTTTATTGAACCGATTAAGTTTGTTAAATTTAAAAATTAATATTTATATTTAATTATTTTTGACATTAAAAATCTAAATATTTTAATTATTATATTCATTATTTTCATTATATATGACTATTTTTTTTTTATTTTGTGATTTTCAATATTTAAAGTTTCATCCAATTTTATACTATATAAAAACAACTCTACTAAATGGTTTTGATAAAAAAAAAAATCTTATGGTATAGGAGAATAATATCTTAAAAAAAAAAAAAACTCTTCATTTATGTAAAAAAACATTTTCCAAAGTCAATAATAATCAATAACCAACGATAATTTTCTAAAACGATTTTTTGAAAAATCCATGTTTCTTATTTAATCGATGTGTCTGTATTTTAGTATGTATAATTCTACTTCATATTTAGCATTAACAATATATACATTCATTAAAATATAAGATAAAATAATTTATCATTAAAATAACTATTAAATAATTTATTAATTTTTATTTATTTGTGCGTAGCACTGGAGTCCGATTAATTCTATAATAAAGTTAAAGCAAAGAAAACGGTACTATCCCTTTGTTTAGAATTCTTATTTAGACTATTTTAAGAACTTTTAAATTTTTTCTTTATTTTCTTATTCTATATTGTAATTGGACCAATTAATTAATATATTTTTATATAATTATTAATTATGACATTAGAAATATAATTATATTCATTATATTCATTATATATTATTATTTTTTATTTTATGATTTTAATATTTACAATTTTAATTATGGAATTAAATGAAATAGTGACTTATAAATTTTGTTTCTTAATGATTTAAATAGTACAAGCTTTGTTGTTACTAGCACTTTGTTTTGTAACATCCTCACTTTAGTTAGTCTGTACAGTCTATTGTTCCAGCGACCAATGTCGGTCCGGGTAGCTAGAATGTTTGATATTATAATTAGAATAGGGTGGAGAGTTATAAATAAACTAAATAATGCTCATAAAAATTAAGGAAAATTTTTAGGAATGAAATACACTAAGGTTAAATGAGCCGGAACCCCAATGATGAGTAACCCGAAGGGGAAGTGACGATGAAGGCCGTTAACAACCCTAGACCTGGGAAAAACTTCATAAAATAATTTTTGGGACTTCAGGGAAGGATTATTAGGGTTCCCATGACAATAAATATTAAGAAAATACAAGAAAAATTTAATCAATCGGTACACACAATTTTAGCTTGTTAAGCCAAATAGAGGGCATTTTGGTCATTTCGTCTTCAGAAATGATTTTTGACTAACTTGTTCATTTGAGTAAGTGAATTATATGACATAAAACATGAACAAACATTGATAAAAAATTTATTAAAAATAAGAAAAAGAAGTAAGAGAAAAAAAAAGATGAAATAAAAGACAAATAATGACATAAGCATGACCTCATTAAAAATTCTTCCACCAATCAAAATTGAATAAACATTTTATAAGGGATAAGGAAGACAAAAAAAAAAAAAAATCACTTCATCTTCCTCTTCCTTCCATGGTAGCCGAAACCTCTTCCTAGCACTCCACCATTTTTTTTCCTTTCAAACTTGAGTACTTCAAGCTTTTCACCATAAAAGCTATATTTGTCTTCACAAAAAAAATTCACTACACCTTGGGCAAGCTAAAGATAACAAAAAGAAGTAGAAAGGATGAGCTCTTGCAAGATTGAAATTTACTCCATTAGAGGTTAGTGACTAAATTTGTTTTCTTTCTTTAAATTCAAGTGGAAATAGTAGAATTAGTGGATATTTACAAAGAAATTTAAACAAAATCATAAACATACCTTCCCTAATATTTTCTGCAGCCTTGAACTTGGTAGGGTTTTGAGGATTTCATGGAATTAAAATGGTATTGTGGCTGCCCTTTAACACTAATCTATTGTTAGGATAATGAAAGGTAAGTGAATGCATGATTTGAGATGGTTGAGTTAGGGTTTGGGTATGAAATTGAGACTTTGATCATGTAATGGTGAAAGTAAGTTTTAATGGTCAATTAGTGACCATTTGGTTATGTGTGAATAAGAAATGAAGTGGTTTGTTTAGTGGGAATTGAAGTTAGTGTTGTTGCCCTTGGTGACCTGTAGGACTGGGTGTGAGTCCAGTAGGTTTGGGCAGCAATAACTGGAGTTGTAGAGGTTTAATTGGTGTAAAGTCAATTGGACATGAAACTAGACACATAATGGCACAACTTTGGTGAAGAAACCCTGCCCAGAAAACCAAACTAAGTTGACCTAAAGATTGCCCTAATCCGGATGACCTACATTCTGCCTGGGCAAAATGACCAAATGAACAGTATTTATTCATTTAGTCATAACTCAGCGTAGAAAGGTCTAATTGACCTGAAATTATAACAGTAGAAAGCTAAGATATAGGCCTACAACTTTCATGAAGAAACCTAACCCAAATTTTGACTATAACATGTTCAAAAGGTGACCTGCAATCACCGCACAAAACACTATAGATTTGGTCACCCGTAAAATCTAGATAGTTTGCAATCCGGCCAGTTATGGTGTTTAGGCCATAACTTAAAATACAAAACTCTAAATGGAGTGATTCAAAAAAAGAAATGTAACTAGACACAATAAGGAACAACTTTCATGTTGACAACTTTGCCAAATTTTCACTGTAAAAATGACCAATAGAATAGTAAACACAAGGCTTGAAATCAAAATTTTGAACAACTAACACTGTTAGAAATGGTATTGGCAACCAATACCAATAACTTTAGAATACAAAATGTAGTATGTTGGGAGTATTAGAACCAATGTACCTATTGTCTATGCAAAAGTCAACATTTTGGTTTACTAATGAAATGAATAGTAATACCTAAACTTAAATTTCAAGAATTGTACAATTTAATAATGTAACATGCCCTAGTACACCTAGTAAGATTGGTTTGGATAGGTTGGCATGCCAATAGGGTTCTGTTAGCAGTACTGCATATGGCTCCATGCCATTTTGTGTTTTATGGCCTCCCGTGCCATTCTGTGATAAAAATAGCCTTTGGCTATGTTGATTGAGTTGTTATACTTGGGATTTATTCCTAATAATTATTACAGCTTATTAGCTGTTCTGTTGCACATCAGGAGACACAATGTGACCAATAGTGTAATGGTCCGAGGTACTTGGTATTCAGTATCAGTTTAACCGTTTATCCAGTCCAGTCGACTAGTATAGGTTACTTGGGTAATTAAGATAAACCTTACCAAATTTTAATCGAATAATACTGCAATAAATGCCGGAAATTAAATCTACATAAAATGTAAACATACATTCTACATATTTATGTTATTTTATTTTATATTGTCACCACTAAGCAGAATTGCTTAGCGTGTCACTTTTGCCACCCGCAGGTACCGGAGACATAGCTGAGGAGTCCAGCAGACCTCAGACCGGGTGAATTATCAGATCTGCACACAGAGTCCAGAGTCATCTCACATTTGCAGTGCATTGGTAGGACATTAGGCTACTTTTGGTATTTTGTATTTTGTAAACTTTTGTAATCTGACCTTTATTTTGCCATGTATATTATAAGCTCATGTAATTATGTTTTGATGTAATTATCTATAAATCATGTTCAGTAATAAATTTGAGTATTTCTTATTGAGTTGAGTATGATATGAAAACTAATTGAATTTTGAAATATTGAAGTCATTTGAGAAATTGTGGAAATATGTTGGTAGTTGACTGAAATTGATAATATGATTTATATTGTAAGTGTTTTTAACAGATTCAGAAGAACTGTTTTTTCAATTTACAGTTGGCACTCTGCCGAATTTTCTATAAAATTTGTAAAAAATTCAAATAAATCAAAATTGTAAATAAATGAATTAAAAATGGTAAATTGTAATGGAAATATGTTTTGGTGCTTCGGCACACTGTGTAGCATATCTTGCTCGGCTACACTGTAGACGGGTAAGGGGCGTCACATGTCTTCCAAAATTAATTCAATTGTTTTGCTCGCATCTAACTTTACATAGGCAACTTTTTTTATTTTTTTATTTATTATATAGAATTTCAAATTTTTTTATGAGAAAATCTTGTATATTTATAAGAGCGTCTCCTTATAAATAACTTTTTTTAAAATTTTTCTTTTTTTTACAGAAAATTGAATTTATATGAACTTTTTTGACCTTTTAAATAATTTTCCTTCTTATTTTTATTAATGAAATTAAAGATAAGGTCAAGTAATTAATATTAGATATTTATAGAATTATTAGTAAAAAAAATGATTCAATGAATTTTTAGGTAATTAATAAATGAATTATCTTAACAAATTTTAAAATAATTGCACTATATAATATTGTACTTTTTTAACATAAAAAATGTACGTAATTTATACTTAATAAAATACCTATATTTTCTACTTAATAAAAATATTTATGTACTATTCCTAGTTTTGCTTTATATTCAGTTTTATAATATACTTTTATTAAAATATGAGATAAATAAAATTAAAATTAACTCTTATGAACGACTCATTTACAATTACTTTTTTATTAATAAATCTATTAAAAATTTATTTACATAATTTTTATTAAAGCTAAAGCAAAGAGAAGGTTATCCTCTCTTTATTTAGTGTTCTCATTTATTTTTTTAACAATTGTTTTTTTTTTTTCTACATTTTGATGGAACTAATTAATATATTTTTTAAATTTAAAAATTAATAATTTTATATAATTAGTAATTATGACTTTGGAAACATAACTATATTTATTATATTCATTGTGTATTACTTTTTTTTTGGTTTATTTTGTGATTTTTAAAATTTTAAATTTTAATTGTTCCATAAAATGAAATATTGGCATATGAATTTTGTTTCTTAATAATTTGAATAGTACAAATTTTGTTGTGACTGTACTCACATTTGTCTTTCAAAATTAATTTAATTGCTTTGTGGGTATTTTCATTTACACAAGTAACCTTTTCATTTACTTTTTTTTTTATAGAACTTTGAATTTTTTTATAAGAAAATCTTACACATTTATAAGAGCCTCTCCATGTAAGCAATTAAGAAAAAACTTTTTGTTTTAAGTTTTCTTTTTTTTTTATAGGATTTTAAATTTTTTTACCTTTTAATTTTTTTGTCTTCTTATTTTTATTAATGCAATTAAGATAATGTCAAATTAAATATTTTTAGAATTATTAGTGAAAAAAATATTCAATAAATTTATAAGTAATTAATGAATGAATTATTAATTAAAAGACGCTAATATTAAATGAATTATCTCAATAAATTTTGATATAATTGTATTTTACAATATTATATTTTTTAGCATAATATATATATATAATTTATACCTAATAAAATACTTATATTTTCTATTTAATGAAAATATCTATGTTTTATTCTTAATCTACTTTATATTTGTTTTATTCTTAATCTGCTTTATATTCAGTTTTAATAATATATATGTTTACACCAAAATAATTAATTTATTTATTAATTATTTTTAGACCTAAGAATTAACTAAATTAATTTTCTTTTATTAGTTTAATTAATCTATGGCTTAATGTAATTATTAAGTAAATATCTGGAAAGTTATTGGATGGTTATCTAAAGATGAGAGGTTAACAGCAGTTCAAATATCTAGAAAGTTATTGGATGGTTATCTGAAGATGAGAGGTTAACAGCAGTTCAAAGCAGTTTCAAGGAGTAGACAAATAACTGTTGGTAACTATAGAACGTGAAAAGGTATCTTGCAAAGTCTTTCAAGTACTCTACAAGGAAAGTTATAAGAATCAGATATGCAATAACGTGAAAGAACATCCAAACTAACCAATTCAACAACAATAACAACAATAGACTCCAACAGTTTATCTATCTTTAATTTTATCTATTTTTTAATTTTTCAAGCTTTGCATTTATTTTCCAAGCCTTGTACTTAAATTTTCAATAATCAATACAATTTTTATTATTGTTACTATTCAATCTAAAGTGAGATTTTTGATAAATCTGTGTTCAGTCTAGTCAAGTTTTCACAATTATTTGAAAGAAGTCTGAGAAGCGCACAGTTGATACATGTAGTATTTAACACGCCTGCATTTCCTAAGCTATTAACTAGCCAAGTTATTTCCCAAGCAAACAATATTTGGCACACCTAGTGGGATAGATTTCACAGATTCTCACATCAACATTCTACATTCCACTATTCTTACCCAAAAATTGCAAATAATTTTTGGCATGCCTAGTGGTACCAAAGTTTTATCTTGACAGTGCGACTGAAGATCTCACATTTCACTACCATGCATGTTCTTGATGAAGTGTCATAAAATGCCTCATATTGATGAAGAAAAACTTGCACCATCTGTCGCAACGGGATTTTGCGGTCGCCCGGACGATCACTCACCGAAGTGGGAAAAGTGAGGAGTCGCCACCTTAGTTTTGAGGGAAACTAAAGAAAACCATTTAGGGAGTTAAATTAAAAATGAAACCACTTCAAAACAGAGATTCTAGGTTCGGGGTCCATTAACGGGTGGGGAAGGTGTTAGGCACCCCACCTCGTCCCTTAACAAGGGTAAGTAGATTTAATTTTGTGTCATTTATAAATTAGTTAGAAGGGCTATAGTGGGAATGTTAATCCTTTTGGTAAAAGGAATGTTTGATTTTTCACTAATTAGGATTACCTTGATACATAAGTAAATGAGACATACTTAGTGATTTGGATTTATTTATTGTTCTTGTTTTTTGGATTATATTGAATACTGGTTGAAATTTTTTGTTAGAATAGGATAAGAACTCTCCTCCTATCTCTTTAATATTTATTGTAATTTGAATAGAGACCTGATAAGAACTCTCCTCCGATCTCTACTGGATTATTTATTAAAATTTAATTGAGGTCGTGAGGGTCCTCCTCCGATCTCTTTTAGGTATTTATTAAAATTTCGAGATGGGAACCTGATAAGAATTCTCCTCCGATCCCTATTTAATAAAATTTTGAGTTGAGACCTGATAAGAACTCTCCTCCGATCTCTTTTAAATGTTTATTAGAATTTGAGTTAAGACCTGATAAGAACTCTCCTCCGATCTCTTTAAATTAGAAAGGTGCTCAAAGGTATTTTTCCGATCTCCAATTTGGTGCCCTAAGAACCTAGAGATAAGGATCCCAAGTTTAAAGAGGTTGGGGATAGGACTTATCAATATCCTTCTGGCTAGACGGGGAAAATGAGACCGATTTACCGACCTCTCATGTATTTATTTTACCAATATTTATTTATGACCAATCTACTCGCTTCTTTTACTTCCATTTTATGGCATCTTTGCCGAATCGCTGCTTATAGGCCAATTAATAGTTTGACTATCTTCCTTATGTATTATTCAGATTTTCCCTTTAAGAGAGATCTTTAGGTTGCAGCTACTCACGCCTTACTCCGACCATTTACACTCTACTAGGAACCGTAAAAGCTTGTATTCGTAAATGACGAAGATTAATAAAAGGCACACTAATCACTAAAGAGATGACTCGAGAATAACATTTCGGGTCTCTTTGCACGAGATGAACTTGGAGAAAATCACATACGTAAAAGGACAGAGACTACGAAAGAAATGAACGCAAACACTTAATACAACAAATGACGTGAGCTCTTACCGGGAGGAGCTGAATCAGAGGAATAATTGTGGGGTGGCCACTAGAAACAAGACCGCTGACCGATTAGCTCGAGAGTTGATGTTCACCGTGAACTGGAGGGAGCCTAGCTATGATGTGATTAGGTCAAGATAACAACCGAGTGGGATTTGAGCTCCAAATGTATGGGATGAAAATAGAGATGATAAAGAGTTGAAAGTGAAGGCGTGATCGTGATGAACAAGTCGGAAATGTAGAGTTCCAGTGTTCAAAATCCTTTTCAAGAAACACTTTAAAACTAGTTTCAAAAGTCTTTCCAATCAATATTTCAAAGTAGCGTAATAACAAATCAATGAAATTTTCGTAGTTCTTCCGCTATAATAATAACCTTTCTTTTTTTCGTCCGCCCTGCTTTTGAACAGCTTTTTCATGCAGTATTTATAGGAATCGTGCTCCTATGAAGGGTCAGATTCATTTTGAGGGAGATGGAGGGTCGGATTTTGAAGTACATGATCGGATGTTCAGGAATTAAAGAGAATCAAAACGAATGGTCGAGATCGCTTCTCAAAATATTTGTCCTTTTCCTCTTTTAATCCGACGGTCTTGAATCCTTTGTCCGAACGATCCGGGGCCGAGAGTGAAAGACGCTGGTATTGTCGCCTTTCTCTTGATCCAAGGGTTCCTGATTCATCCTTACAAGTGAGATCAACGGTGGGGATTGGGATGTACAGGATCACATGACATACCCCGCACTGTCAAGATTATGCGATTCTTAGGCGTATGGTGGAGATCTCGTCGCCACGCTTTAACTACCTCTACTCGATTCTCGACGACGGTTATCGGAATTTGTCTTATTCTTTTGTCTTCCGATCCCTCCCTAGCTCCCATTCCGATCTCTCATGCCGATCTCCTATCTCCGATCTCTTTTATCCTCGATCACCGATTCGGTCCAAGCATTAATTACATCTCGATTTTCAAGCGCCCGCTGCTTTTCCGCCAAAGATTAAATGCCCATTTTCCCTATATATACCTCGTTGATAGTGGCATTTCCTTCATTCGATTTTTCTCTTTTCTCCTTGTTTCTTGGTTCTAGCTGCTCGGGAAAGTTCCGCTACAATCGTGGTTTTGATCCTCTTCCGATGGAATTCCCTTTCTCGACGGAAAATTTACGATCCTTGATTGGATGGTCCTAATTGGCGATGGTGAGAGAACCGAATTTGACCGATCCGTATTGCGGGCTTCGCTTGTACCGATCTCGAGTTGCTCAACCGAGTTCATTCGGCTTCTCATCACATTGAGTGTTCCGACAATGATTCTGATCCACATTGGGTGTTCCGACAATGATGAAGCATCCGGCCGGCAATATCCTTGGGATCGCTTATAAACCGATCCTTAGAACACCCGGGAGTATCCTTGGGATAGTTATAAATCGATCCATGGATCTCCGGGAGTATCCTTGGGATCATTGTAAACCGATCCTTAGATCGCCTTTTGATATAGTCGATCTCCAATGTATTCCGATCCTTAGAGATCGCCAAAATGATGTAGTCTGTCAATGTAATCGATCTCTAGAGATCACCCAAATGATGTAGTTAGTCCTTTATTGTAATCCGATCTTTTGCAAATAAAGACTTTATTTTGCGCTTATCATCTTATTATTTTTTGCATTGATTATTTTCCGATCTCTAAGGTGGTTATCCGATCCGGTTCTTTACTTGAATGACACTTGACGATCCTTTATTCAAAATATTTAACTTGTTATGCCGATCTCCGATTAACCGATCTCCGAACATTCTGATATTTGAGAAAAGTGTCGTAACAAATTGCCGAGTCTCACCAATCGATGCGCCGCTTAGAACCTCGCGAGCATTAAATGCTCTGACTAGTATAAATAGGGAGGGTTAGCCGCTTGTTTTCTCATTTCATTTCGCCTCCCGCTCATAGCTTCAAGTTCTCTCATTTTCTCCGTTTCCCGACACCGATTAGACTGTAAGGACTTTGATCTTCTTTTTGTTTAAGTTCTTTGTTTCTTTTGAAAATGAGCGTGCCAAAGGTCGAGAGCGCGAGCCCTCCTTCCATTGAGTTCTCTTGGTCATCGTCCCGATGAGGAAGAGGCGGCCGCCAAGCACGCAACCCGAACCTCTTAGGGTCCTCGCCCAGTCGTGGGCGGGTCGTACTCATTAAGGCGCACGCGCTTCTTCAGTGCAGGAGAATCTCCTATAGACGAGCTACGACGGTTCTTCGAGAATCCGATCTTCTGGCCGCTTAGCCAAGAATATAACATTCGCCCGACTTGTACGAGCTAATCAAGTGCCATGACGACCTTCGTGTCAATCACTTCTTTGAAGAGAACGACATGGTTATGGTGTACGAGGAACAATTAAAGGCCGCCTTCTGCCTCTCGGATGACTTCTACAAGGAGGTCTTAAAATTTCATCGAGCATCCATTGTTCAAATTCACCCCAACTCGTGGCGGATCTTGGTAGCTTTCCGAGGTCTATGCCGAGCTAAGGGAATCAGACTCACGGCTAAAGTGTTCGCTAAGCCGCACCGCTAACTCACCGAAAGGACGATGACCATCGTTCTTTCAGCGGCCTAGTTGCTCTTTTTCCGACCGCCTCGCCCCTTAAGAACTGGAAGAATCGCTTTTCATTGTGAGGAGCAAAGATCCGAGCCGCTGAGGATTTCTCGCACTGGTGGTACCAGTGGACCCTTGCTTCCAACCATATTACCCTCGAGCGAAGAGGAAAGTTTGATAGTGATGGATCTCAAGAGTGAGGCGCCACTAAAAGTATTCTTGTTTGATTCGTGATCGCCGAGCCGCACCATTGGATCGTTTCAATCGCCACCGCCAAGACCGCGAACTTCCGCTCTCTAACCTCGGCATCGGTATTTTCTATATCTCAATTCTCACGACCTTAGTGATCTCACTAACCTTTTCTTCGCAAGTGTATGGCGGGTGGTGAAGGTCATAGGAAGCGGAAAAAGGAAAGAGAGATCTTCCGAAAGTAAAGGAGATGAAGCGCTCGTAACGACTCCAAACACTGGTCGCGAGCCCGGGAGATACAAAGAGATCCTCCCAACCTTCGGTCCTCGACCATCGGCTACCCGATCTCCTCCTAGATCTAAGAGCACCTCGATTCTTGCAGCTGTCCCAAGCGCGAAAGGGGACCTACTCAAGCTTCGGGAGGACCTCCTCTGGCGCCAGACATCGATCGACTCCTTGAAGGATAACCGAATCATAAGAGAACCCCGCTTTGCTAAAGTCCCGGGTCTACCATCTTCTTTCAGAGGATCGGACAAAGCTATCCTGCAGTGGCCTTGATGACATATTGACTCGACCATGAGCTTAAACGTGGAGTGTTCGTGAACTGCATCATGATCCGAAAGGATTCAATACCGGGTAAGGAGATCGGAAGAAGAACCAGAAGTGGATTCCTCCGATCCGAACTCTCATCGGCCGGATTATATATCTCGTGTCGAGGGACGGCAAAGCTCCATGAAGACCGTTGGCCGAACAGAACCGTATTTCGGACGAGAGGGACCGCGCTCTTAAGGAAGTCCAGCGCCCACGCCAATGCATCCTCTCGTGTCGCCAACTTATAGAGGAACTCGAGGCGAAGGATAAGGAGCTTAAGGAGAGGGATGAGGAGATGGTGACGGAATAGCCGAGGCCTATGTGAAGGCTCACAAGGATCTCTTGGCCGCACTCCGTGAGCGCTACCTAAGAAGACTTTTCTTGGATGGACGACTGCACCCGGGGCGATGGTGAAGATAGTGAGGATGAAGCCGAGGGTGAGAGGGAGAGAGGGAGTGATCCAAATAGATCAGCCGGGGTGATCCTCACCAATAACTTTGTACAAATTATGACATGAAATGAAATGCCTTTTGTTCAATGAATGATTGTGATCGGAAAATTTTGAACCATTATTTGTCCGAGTATTTGATTGTATGAGCACAAAGAAACAAAAACTAAATGTGATTATTAATCTAAGTATGAGAGATCGGAAAGCACTCAACATGAGATCGGTAGGGAAGAAATGTGAATGTAACTTGACCGAAAATTTAACTCAACACTTAAGATCTAATCGAACCAACACTTTAGCTCTTAAACTTTCGGAAAGGAGGTCGGCAATAAACCGGTAGGAAAAGATCTAGTGCTAGTTCACCCATTTATCAACAGGGATCGGAATATTCTTGATGTGTCCTAAATCCGCAACGGGTTTGAAGGATCGTAAATGATTTGAGAGATCGGCGAAGTTTCAAGGGATGCGAGGGACTTATCATTGATTCACGCCTTTGCAGGAGAGGTCGGAAATGTGACCGCCTACCAAAGAGGGATCGAAACGTGATTAGCTACTCCGAGGAAACTTAGCACCGGATCGGTTTCAAAGTATTTTAGATCGCCAAAATATGGTGTCGACAATGCCCCTCTTTACGTAATTTCTATTAAAGGAAAAATTTCAGATAGGAATTATGTAAAGATTCCGACTCATATTTTGGACGATTAGGTATTTGAAATTAGGGAACTAAAGCACACCTAAGTTAATGACCTAGAAAATTAAAATCAACTTAGATCTATAAACCAGAGGTTGATAATGTAAATTTAAATTGCATGAAATTAAAATCAACTTAGATCAAGGAACCAGAGGTTGATAATGTAAATGTAAATTGCATGAAATTAAAATCAACTTAGATCAAGGAACCGTAGATTGATGGTGGAATTGCAGAAAATAAAATCAACTTGGATCAAGGATCCAGAGGTTGATGGTGGAATTGCAGAAAATAAAATCAACTTGGATCAAGGATCCAGAGATTGATGGTGGAATTGCAGAAAATAAAATCAACTTGGATCAAGGATCCGAGATTGATGGTGGAATTGCAGAAAATAAAATCAACTTGGATCAAGGATCCAGAGGTTGATGGTGGAATTGCAGAAAATAAAATCAACTTGGATCAAGGATCCGAGATTGATGGTGGAATTGCAGAAAATAAAATCAACTTGGATCAAGGATCCAGAGGTTGATGGTGGAATTGCAGAAAATAAAATCAACTTGGATCAAGGATCCAGAGGTTGATGGTGGAATTGCAGAAAATAAAATCAACTTGGATCAAGGATCCAGAGGTTGATGGTGGAATTGCAGAAAATAAAATCAACTTGGATCAAGGATCCAGAGGTTGATGGTGGAATTGCAGGAAAATAAAATCAACTTGGATCAAGGATCCAGAGGTTGATGGTGGAATTGCAGGAAAATAAAATCAACTTGGATCAAGGATCCAGAGGTTGATGGTGGAATTGCAGGAAAATAAAATCAACTTGGATCAAGAATCCAGAGGTTGATGGTGGAATTGCAGGAAAATAAAATCAACTTGGATCAAGGATCCAGAGGTTGATGGTGGAATTGCAGGAAAATAAAATCAACTTACAAAACAAGTCTGACTTTGGCATATGAAGTTATTCTCAAAGAGTGTACTCAACAAGATAACGGCGGACGATTAATGGAGGAGGAGTTGCAAGACTCGACCTATGATCTCATTCTTTCTGATGCCCCTTTTCATTCCCGACTTTCTTCTTATTCTACTTGAAAGCGCCTCATGGGTTTTCACTTTCTCTTCGTCTATCTTGGCTAGAAGCGCCCTTTCGGTTTTCGCCTAGTTTTTTTTTTTTTTTTTTTTTTTTTTTTTAAGGCCGTCATTCCTCGCAAATCTCATAGCAAAGTACGTGAGGTTATCAATTTCTAATTCAAATCTTATGGCAAAAATTTAACTAATTAATAGCACATTAAACAAAGAGAAAGGGCAGATAAAAGCGGCAGTAAAAATAAGAGCTAAGGAATAAAGTATAACTTTATTATGGTCTTGAAAAACGAAGATAAACTTTCAAAGGAAAGGCCATAGGGATAGATCTCACATATTCCTTATGGTTAATTTTGAAGTCTTTTAACGCCATTATTTCGAAGTTCTTTGAAGCCGCATGTCGAACGGTCTCTTTTCTATCCGTGGTTTCATGCCCCTTCCTTATTCCTCCACTTGGTTTGGGACGCCTTTTGGTTTTCACCCCAAGATTTTTTTTTTTTTTTTTTTTTTTTTTTTTTTTTTTAAGACGCCCTTTCGGTTTTCATCCTTTCTCCTTTTCATGCATAGTATCTCTTGACAAAGGTTTCAGATTCATGTGTCTCGGAATTCTTCACCGCCCATGTGAGTCAAGATCAAGGCTCCTCCGTAAAACGCCTTTTTAATCACATAAGGACCTCGAGGTTGGTGACCATTTGCCCCGGGATCGCTTTTGGTTTGGCAAGATTTCTTCGTAACTAAGTCCCTGTGTTGAAATTCCCGTGGGCGCACGCTTTTATCAAATGCCCCGCCATTCTTCTCTCGTATAATTGTCCGTGACATGTCGCCGTTAACCTTTTCTCATCCAAAGAAATTCAATCGATCCAACCTTGATCGATCCATTCTCGACTCATCGATCCTCGATTCCTTCAAAATTCTTAGGGACGGATTTCAACCTCAATAGGCAATACAGCCTTCCATCCCGTAGACCGTTGAGTATGGTGTTGCCCTGGCCGAGGTTCTTACTAAGTCCCAGATGCGTGGAGAGCGTAGGAAGCATATCATGCCAATCCCTATATGTGACCGCCATTTTCCTGGATTATTCTCTTGAGGTTTTTGTTCGCGCTTCAACCGCTCCATTCATCCGGGACGGTATGGGGAGGAATTGAGATGTCGGATTCGTATTGATCACACAGCTTCAATCTTCTGACTGCTCGTGTTCTTGGCGTTATCGCGACAATTTCATTCGAGACCATGCCTACAGATGATATTGTTTCAAGAATTTGAGAAACGTGTTCTCGCGTGATGTGAGCATAGGATGTCGCCGACCCACTTGGAGAAATAGTCGATGGCTACAAGGATGAATCTGCCCATTGGATGCCTTGGGATTGATGGGACCAATCACATCTATGCCCCACATTGCAAAAAGGCCACGGTGAGACGAGATTGAACACCTTGTGAGGTGGCATATTTATCTGATCTCAGAAATCGACACTTGTGGCACTTCCGAAATACTCGATGCAATCCTTTTCCATTGTGGTCCAAAATACCCACGCCGCATGATTTGCTTCACATCATGTGACCATTGGCGTGAGTGGCACAATTTCCTCATGCGCCTCAAAGAGGATTCTCTTAGCTTCTTTTGCATCTACGCATCTTAGTAATTCGCCGTTGGCGCTCCTCTTGTATAGGGTCTCTCCACCGGGAAAGTACCCTAATGCTAATCTCCGAATCATCTTCTTTTCATTCTTGCTTGCCCTCAAGGGAATTCTCCTGCTCTACAAGAGACTGTGATGTCATGATACCAAGGCTTTCCGTCGCTCTTCTTCAATCATGAGACAATAGGCTGGCTCATCCCTTACCTTAATCTTGAACGTCAAACGCCTCATTCTTCTTCGATTTGAGCCATAAGCCAGAGTAGCTAAGGCATCCGCAAATTGATTCCTCGCTCTACTCGATGAGTGAAAGAGATTTCTTCAATTCCTTGATCATCTCCGTAAGTGCTTCGATAGGGATTAGCTTGGGATCCTTGGTTTGCCATTCTCCCTTAACTCGATAAATTATCGAGCCGAGTCTCCATACACCTCCAACTTTCTGATTTTCATCTTTATAGCGCATGTAGACCCATCACACAAGCTTCATATTCAGACATTGTTGGTGCAACAAATCCCAACTTAGCAGCCTATTGGGAAGTGCTTTCCTTCCGGGGATACTAGTACGGCCGATTCCGCTCTGATAAATTGACCGCTCCACAAAATACATTTCCCATACATTGGCTGGTTCCCTTCTTCGCAGCCTACTTCATTAATATGCTCATCGTGGAACTCAAAATTCGTGAGCTTCATAATCCGGATAGGGTTTTCTCGCTAGAGGTCGCAATCACGCTACCTTTCACCGCTTCCGGTCATGTAGACTATATCATATTGGGAGAGTATAACTCGCCACTTGGCTATTCTTCCTGGCACGAAGGGGCTCTCAAATACATATCTGATAGGGTCCATCCTGGAGATGAGCCATGTTTTGTGATTTAACATGTAGTGCTTAAGGCGATTTGCTGTCCAGGCCAACGCGCAGCAAGTCTTTTCTAAGGAAGAGTACCTTGACTCACAATCATTGAACTTCTTGCTCAGGTAATAAATGGCCCTCTCTTTTCAGGTATCATCATGTCGTCCCAAAACACATCCCATGGAATTCTGTTGGACTGCCATGTACAGGATCAGAGGCCTACCTGCCACAGGTGGGACCAATACTGGTGGGTTTGACAGATACTGCTTGATTTTCTCAAAAGCCTCTTGACAAACTGAATCCCATTGAGTAGAGTTGTTTTTCCGGAGTAATCTGAAAATAGGCTCAGCTTTGGCAGTGAGATTAGAAATAAACCTCGAATGTAGTTCGCTTTTCCTAAAATCCGCGCACCTCCCTTCTCGCTTTTGGGGACGGCATTTCTTGAATAGCTCGAACCTTGTCCGGATCTACTTCTATCCCTTTCTCGCTTACTATGAATCCCAACAGTTTTCCCGATCTAGCTCCGAATATGCACTTAGCAGGGTTCAGCTTCAACTGGTATTTCCTGAGTCTTTCAAACACCCTCCTTATCACCTGAACGTGGCTCTCCTCTCCCGGATTTGATGATCATATCATCCACATACACCTCCACTTCTTTATGCATCATATCGTGGAATAATGTGACCATTGCGCTACCGTAAGTAGCCCCAGATTCTTCAACCCAAGGGCATGACCCGAGCAGCGTATCACTCCCATTGGGTGATAAAAGCGCTTTATCCTTGTCTTCCTCGCCCATTGGGATCTGATTGTACCGATGCCCCATCAATACACGAACATCTGCCCAAACCCGCTGCATTGTCAACTAACACATCAATGTGGGGGAGAGGGAAATCGTCTTTCAAACTAGCTTTATTAAGATCCCTGTAGTCAACACACACCCTGACTCTCCCGTCTTTCTTCATCACCGGACGACGTTAGCCACCCATTGGGGATATTTGACCACTTCTAAGAACCCGGCCATATCGCTTCTTGACTTCATCCCGAACCTTGAGCAGTTGTATCGGATTCATTCTCCTCGGCCGCTTCACCGGATCGCTCCTAATTAAAGGAATCTTGTGCGCCACTATCCGAGGGTCCAAACCGACCATGTCATCATAGCTCCAAGAGAACACGCCGAGAAATTCCTGCTGCACCGATCATATCTCCCAACTCCTCACTCTCCACTATCTTAAGTTCCTTTACTTCTTCCGTGCCTAAGTTTATTGTGCACGCTTCGCCTTCACAAGGCACGAGGGAGGGTTCATCTTTTCATTGCTTTCTTCCGTAAGGTCTTCCTCGTAATTACTTGAAGTAATGGCGCTTATGGGGATTTCAAAATTAACTGCAGGAATTTCGAGTCTATTGGATTATTAGGTGTTAATTGATGAATTGTCTCGAGATTGAGTACAGTGATATCCTCCGTTGTCCAGCTTGTCAAGCTCCCGCTTCTTCACCATTGGCGGTTAGGGCCTCATACAAGGAATCCAGCTGGATGACATCTATGGATGGATCATCAGTGATTCTTCCAGATTTGCCGGATGTTGAATGACCGGTTTAGTGAAGATTTCCGTGATTCTCGGACTACTTTCACCTTTCCTATCTTCCGTCAAATCTCCGATCCCAAGCATTTTTCTCATCCGTAATCGCCCATCCACGAGGGCATCCTCCTCATATCCCAAACCACAACGGCCTATCTTCCGAATGGCCAGATAGGCTTGACAATCCCTTGTAAAGTGGCGCCAGGCCTTTACCCTCTTCATACCCGCTTCTTGACATTACTTTGGCCACCATAGCCATGGCCCCTCCTTCCCAAAGATCTTGCAATTCAAGGGCCCGGAAAGAACTTTCCAATGACTCTACCGCTCCACATAAGGGAGTGATTGCGCTTGGTGACTAGTATGGCCTCTTCGCCTTCACCGTGATGATTTTGCCGCCCTTAATGTATTTGATCTTCCGTGCAAAGTAGAAGGAACAAAGATTCGCAGAATGGATCCAAGGCCTCCTAACAAAGATGGTGTAAGCCGCTCAATGTTCATCACTTGAAACGTGATATTGAAAGTACATGCACCGACTGATTGGCAAGTCAACGCCCCCAAAGACTCTCTCTCCTTGTTCCGCCAAAAGCTCTCACCACCATAGTACTTTGACGTATGTCCGATTGGTCAACCGCAATCTAGCCAAGGTAGCGCTAGGCAATACATCGAGGGCTGATCCGTTATCGATGAGGACCTCGCCACTATACGCCTTTACATTTTACCGCTATATGCAGAGCTTTATTATGCCCTAAGCCCGCAGTGGTCTACCTCCTCTTCGTAAAAGGCTACAGAGCCGATGCCCGGATTTGTCCCACTAACTTCTCAAACCGCCGAGTAATGTCGTGGTTGACAAAGGCTCGATCCAGATTCTCTCGCAAGGCTTGCTTGCACTCCGAACTCAAAATCGAGCAATAAATCCGAGCGGTGTCTTTCTCAACTGCTCCACCACGCCATACTCGCTCGCTTCATTATTTGGAGCAACAGCTTCTTCATCTTCTATGCTCAATGTGCTCGCTTCCTCGCTTTCTCAACCTCCTCTTCCGTGTTTCTCGATGACTCTCCCATCTTTACTTTCCTTTTCTCTTTCTCTTCCTCGTTCTCGCAACACCTCCCACTTCGGGTTATAAACTTGACTTCTTGCTCAGTGGAGAGGGTTTTATTGCAATAATAGGTCGGGACTTGTTTGGGGAGCGATGTTGCCGGTGTGTCCAAAGATAAGTCATCCCAAGTGCTCGTGAGGAGCGAAACATGGCTTTGGTAGTGCCGAGGTGAGGCGAGGCTAGGAGCGGATGTGCCGCTGACGCCTCGAGTAAAAACTTGGAAATTATAGTTCCAAGGGACAGCATGAGTGTTGGTGATGGGGAGCCGTGGCGGAGTCCGAATAATCACATCGTGGTGAGGCTACCGGGGTGAGAAGGTGATTCGGGCTTGGAGGTAGAAGCGCTTTGGTGAATCTTGTGGTGTCTACTTCCTTCCGCTTTTGACCTCTTCCGACATCTCAACCCCTTAAAAGACAATAAGTTCCGACCTCTTGCCCGAACCCTCACAATCTCGCAGCCATGATCACCGCTCTCCATGGTAAGGACACCCCGTATTCTCCTCTAATCCCGCTGTTCGGGGGAAAGATAACCTTCCTCATTGCTATAGCAAAAATCTCCTCAAAGTATGGAACCAGCTCATCCACTTCGTGTGTTGATCCCTTTCCCTTAGATTCGATCATATTTACACCACTACCCGCATTATGGTTGGGCAAGTGGATTTGAGGTGACATTGGGAGGGAACCATTCCTCGATTTTCAACCACCTGCTCCGGACAGAGCGTGCACTCTCCTCCGAGTGCCCCGCAGCTTGTCGCTGAATGCCCTTGTGCTCTCCATGATACTCACAACGGTCAGGCATCATACCACCCGGGATATGGCGGCCGGATTGGGTCCAAAGGGACTGCACGATTTGGTTTATACCGACAAGGTATCGGTATATTTCACCGAGAGGAGGGGAAGGGGTGGATCAGATTTCTTGGAGGTCTCGGGTTATTTTGTGGTGGTCGTGGTTGAGTTGGTGGAGGAGGTGGTCTTGGTTGGAAATTTGTGGGTGGGGCGACAGGGCGTGTTTGTGGATAATTAGGAAAGGAGGTGGAATGTTGGCATGGTTTGGCCATGAGAGGGGAATATGGCCAGTAGTTATTTTGGGGAAATTGGGGTAATTATTCGACGGTGATAGAGTGTACATCACCCTCCTTTTTCTTGCCAAAATTGGCGCTTTCTTTACAGTGGTTCTCACCAACTCTCGTAGCCTTCCTATTCTCGCATTGGCTTCGATTCTCTCACCGCTTGGATGATATCCGAGAAGTCGTTGAGGTATTTCCGATCATCAAGTTGAAGTAGGAGCCTTCAACGCTTCGATGAATAGGAGCAAAGTTCATTGTCGGCCACCGGAGGATATACTTCGCAGCCTTCTCCTCCATCGCTGGGCATCGCTTGAAACTTTCCCGCCTTTCTGCACTGTGTTCGAGGTCCCTCCTTGTGGGTGCCGCATCACAATTGAATTTATATTGCTTCGTAAAAGTATCGGCTAAATCCTTCCAGGATTGTAGCTTGCTCCCGCCCAATTGTATGCACCATCTCGTAGCCGCCCGAGAGGCTCTCGTGAAAGAAGTGAATGAGAAGTCTATCGCCTTCCGTTAAGGCGCATTTTGGCAATGTAGGTTGCCGTGTGGATGCGGGATCCGAGTTTCCTGTACTTGTCAAATCCGAACCTTGAATTTGGGTGGTACCACCACATCCGCACCAATCTTAGTGACGACACATCGATCGAACCATACATGTTCAGCCCTCTATTGCCCTCGCCTTTCTTCTTCTAGGCGTATAGTTTCTCGTTATCTCTCGCCCTATGTTCTCCTTCCATCAGGTGATATGCTCCTCCAACCGGAGCCGAGGGGTGGAGTAAACTGGATGGATCGGGATTGTAGGGTGTGGCTCGGCATTTGAGACAAATGGTAATAGGAGAAAGGTGGGTCATTATTCATGCTCACCGGATTGACAAAGGACTGCTGGTCCGAATGGGAGACCGAAAGGTAAAAGAGGTTGAAGCTTGATGAGGATCATTTGTTGTAGGAGGCGAGGAGGTAATGGTGGGTTAGGTTCAAGTAGGTTTGTTCTGAGACATTTCCTTCATTAGTCTCATGATTTCGTAAAGTCGATCTTTCAATTCGAGACCGCTCGTAGGTTCTCAGATTTGCTCCCGATTTTCCATTATCTTTCTTGTTCGAGATCTTGTTAAGTACACTCGCTTGGGTTGAACTGCAGGTGCTTGGTCGACTTGCCTTGTTTGAATCAATATTGATTTCCCGGAGGAGTAAAAAAAGAAAATCAAATAAAATTTGGATTTTTGCAGAAACTAAAAGTCCTCGGTCCGACGTAAGGATACAAAGTGGCATTTGAGAGCCAAGTTGAAATCAGAAAAGGATAATTGCCTCACCTTTATCATGGCATCGCTCGATAGTCCGACCGTGAATGACGAGATTGAGTGCGCATTTATGATACTTGTCCATACAACGATTTCAATTTTTCACATAACCCTAGCGAGGAAGTTCCTACGGAGTCATACTATTCATTCACAAATTTTGCTAAACAATGGTCCAAAATCACTTCATTAATCAATAATTTGTACATCGATCTTTTACATCGCCTAAGCTCGGAGGTTCTTTATAATGAGATGACATTTTCTCGAGATACTCATATAACCTTCCTTCTTGCCCGGCAGATCGAATGCTTTCGCATGCACTCGGATTCTCGTAATAATTCTTGTTTTCCTTGTGCTATTGTCCTTTCCAGCTTGGTCTACATTCTCTTTCGCCTTTGATAGAGGGCAGCTTGTTTTTCTTTTTCTTTTCTTTCTTTAGCACACTCTTTCAAGATATCGTTGATGAGGAGTGCCTGCTCTTTTAATTCAAGCTTCTTCTTCTTGTTTTCCTGCTTATACTCTTCAACGAGCACCTCTTGGTACTTCATCCTTTCCTAAGCTTACTATTCGCCCTTTCATTTCTTTGACCTCACTTGAGAGAGTTTCTTTCTTTTCCCACTGCACCTCTTGCTCTTCGAACCCTATCCTTTCGGCCCTTGCCTCTTCCTTGAGCTTTCTTACCCTTCTCTTAAGTTTCACTGTTGGTCCTCCAGCTTGTTTTATTTGTTCCCGCAATTGTGAGTTCTCAGATTTGCCTTTGTAGCGAGTCAACCAGCGACATCGCCTTCCTCTAATAAGGCGTCTTGGCGAGGGTTGTCGCCCTTGAATTCTACAAGAGAGTGTTCTCGGTCCCCGCTACCCTCCATTTAAGATAATCGTCCGAGGCACTTGGGCCTTTGGGTGATTTCTCTATCAGAGCGATGCTTTCCCAAGACTTGCGAGCCATTTTCAATCCTTCTTCTTCCTTGAGTTCATGGTAGAAGTGTCCTTGGTGGTATTCTTCAATGTTGATCACAGATTGTGTTGAGCCAAACCGCCTTGTTACCAATACCGGAGTGTAATTTGTATACCCTGTTATTCCAATTAGGACACCGATCGAATACCTCCTGCACTAATCAAGACAGTTGGCTTGACGCCCACGCCTTCCTCCAACAAGAATCATGGCTATTGAAACTCGTAATCCGCTCTCGCCATCGCTTTTTCATTCTTCGCTTATCACTAACCTGATCATCTTCTCAATGGGAGGCTGGTCAAGGTACCAAGTCAATCCTTTTGTCTCCTCAGACACATGTGACCGATAGTCCAGAGGTATAATAACCGAGAGCAACACTTAATGGACCCTTTCCCCGTTGTCCGCAGTAGTTAGGTTAACAAGGTTTCAGCAAGGATTGCCAGATCGGGTTGATCCCGCCTTTCTACCGTCCCAAAATACCTCTACCGCACCGCTAGTGATGATCCCCAATGGCCCCGGAACAGGATCGCACCATAGATTCCCAAGGCGAGTGCTACGGAAGCTTGATCCCATCGCTTTCTCTTGGAGGCGATGATCTAACCGCTTCAAGGTACGCCCAATACCATCCATACGTGTTCCCTTTGATCGCTTCTCCGACTTTACTTCTTCCGGGGAAAACCCAACATGTGTGCCAACCGCTTCTGTGTCCGTTTATGCTTGAGGTGTAAGTAGATCCTGCTCGCAAGGAGTATGGGATCCCTAGCAATGCCCGATATTCTTCCATAGTGGGGACCGTGTCAATATCATTGAAAGAGAATACTCCGCACTTAGGATTCCAAACCGACAACATGGCTTTTAATGCCGGATTTGGACCTTGACTTGCATTAAGGTTGCAATCCTTCCGCATTTTCTTCAAACTGCACTTGACCGATCGAAGCGACCTCCATCTACTAGATGCACTTCGAGGTTGTTCATTTTGACCTCTATTTCATCCAAATCCAAAGTGAAGGTAGCGAGCTAGCAGCGCCTTGAAAGCATCATTTTGGGAGGGTACTGAACATGAGCCGATCTGCACCAAAGTTTAGCATTCAACCTTTTCTCGCGATCGACTCGAGGATGCCATGATAAAAATGATGCCTATCCTTTGCTGCACTTCGGTTTGGTGATGCTCATGGAAGATTCGTTAGTAAGACAAATTAGGTAATTTTGAATCATACTGTGATGAGTGACACGCACACATTTATCAAAGTAGGAAAATGTGTAAGTGTTTCAAAGAGAATTCAAGATTACCCTCACAAAATGAACGAAAAGAAATCGAAAGAGAGTAAGGTAAGAGTAAACATGTCCCTTTTTGTCCTATAATAGGGAGACCCCTGATACCGAGTAAGCGCTACCTATCTGGATGGTTCTATCTTATGAGGCAGTTTACTAAGGCTTTCAGCTATTGTGACGGTTTAGCTCAGGATCTAATTTTTCTAATAGCCACAGTTCCCAAATTGCCCCATCAGAACAAGAGAGCCCCATTCTACCCCCATGATATTGTCGGAAAATTCCACGAGTATCACAATGGATAGAACGAGTTTCAATTTGAGCAGAGCCTTCACGGATACTAACGGGTAAAACCCACTGCACCTCTACATGAACCCCTCCTACTTTCCTAAAAGGGTAAGAAAGCCCGGGTTAGGACTATAGTGTGTGAGGACATTGTGTAAGTGTTCGGTGTGTGAAGGGACACTTTTACCTCTTCCCGATTCAGGGGGATTTTATTTTTCCATTTTTTCCTTTTTTCCTTTTTCTTTGAAATGAAGAGCACTGTAGGAGATAGAACAGGCAAAACAAAATAGTTAGCAAAGAATAATAATTAGCATATAAGACATTGCCGAGTGAGCCCTCTAACTATAATTTGATCGCATAAAAATTAAGCCTACTTTTGGACCTCTAGATCAAGTTAGGATACATGTTCCCGCTGAGTCGCTAAGTCGTCAGAACGGGATTTTGCGGTCGCCCGACGATAACTCACCGAAGTTGTAAAAGTGAGGATTCTCCACCTTAGTTTTGATGTAAACTAAAGAAAACCATTTATGTATTTAAATTAAAAATGAAACCTCTTCAAAACAGAGATTCTAGGTTCGGGGTCCATTAACTGGGGAAGGTGTTAGGCACTCCCACCTCGTCCCCTTAACAAGGGTAAGTAGATTTAATTTTGTGTCATTTATAAATTAGTTAGAAGGGCTATAGTGGGAATGTTAATCCTTTTGGTAAAAGGAATGTTTGATTTTTCACTAATTAGGATTACCTGATACATAAGTAAATGAGACAAATTTTTAGTGAGTTGGCGTTACTAATTGTTCGGGTTTTGGGATTATCTTGCATACGGGTTGAAATTTGGTGTGAGAATAGGATAAGAACTCTCCTCCTATCTCTTTTAATATTTATTAAAATTTGAATAGAGACCTGATAAGAACTCTCCTCCGATCTCTACTGGATTATTTATTAAAATTCTAATTGAGGTCGGGTGAGGGTCCTCCTCCGATCTCTTTTAGGTATTTATTAAAATTTCGAGATGGGAACCTGATAAGAATTCTCCTCCGATCCCTATTTAATAAAATTTTGAGTTGAGACCGGATAAGAACTCTCCTCCGATCTCTTTTAAATGTTTATTAGAATTTGAGTTAAGACCTGATAAGAACTCTCCTCCGATCTCTTTTAAATTAGAAAGGTGCCTCGAAAGGTATTTTTCCGATCTCCGCATTTTGGTGCCCAAAGAACCTACAGATAAGGATCCTGAAGTTTAAAGAGGTTGGGGATAGGACTTATCAATATCCTTCTGCTAGACGGGGAAAATGAGACCTGATTTAACGACTTCTCATGTATTTATTTTACCAATATTTATTTATGACCAATCTACTCGCTTCTTTTACTTCCATTTTATGGCATCTTTGCCGAACTGTCGCTTATGCCAATTTAATAGTTTGACTATCTTCCTTATGTATTATTCAGATTTTCCCTTTAAGAGAGATCTTTAGGTTGCGCTACCTACGCCTTACTCCGACCATTTACACTCTACTAGTAACCATAAAAGATTGTATTCAGAAATGACTAATATTAATAAAAGGCACAATAATCTCTAAAGATATGACCTGAGAATAAAATTTCTGGGTCTCTTTGCCCGAGATGAAATTTGTGAAAAATCACATACGTAAAAAGGACAGAGAGACTACGAAAGAAATGAACGCAAACACTTAATACAACAAATGACGTGAGCTCTTACCGGGAGGAGCTGAATCAGAGGAATAATTGTGGGGTGGCCACTAGAAACAAGACCGCTGGACGATTAGCTCGAGAGTTGATGTTCACCGTGAACTGGAGGGAGCCTAGCTATGATGTGATTAGGTCAAGATAACAACCGAGTGGGATTCGAGCCCAAATGTAGGGATGAAAATAGAGATGATAAAGAGTTGAAAGTGAAGGCGTGATCAGTGATGAACAAGCCGAAATGTAGAGTTCCAGTGTTCAAAATCCTTTTCAAGAAACACTTCGTAAAACTAGTTTCAAAAGTCTTTCCAATCAATATTTCAAAGTAGCGTAATAACAAACCGAATGAAATTTTCAGAGTTCTTCCGCTATAATAATGCCTTTCTTTTTTTCGTCCGCCCTGCTTTTGAACAGCTTTTTCATGCAGTATTTATAGGAATCGTGCTCCCATGAAGGGTCGATTCATTTTGAGGAGATGGAGGGTCGATTTTGAAGTACATGATCGGATGTTCAGAATTAAAGAGAATCAAAACGAATGGTCGAGATCGCTTCTCAAAATATTTGTCCTTTTCCTCTTTTAATCCGGACGGTCTTGAATCCTTTGTCCGAACGATCGGGGCCGAGAGTGAAAGACGCCGGTATTGTCGCCTTCTCTCTGATCCAAGGGTTCGGATTCATCCTTACAAGTGAGATCAACGGTGGGGATTGGGATGTACAGGATCACATGACATACCCCGCACTGCCAAGATTATGCGGGCGATTCTTAGGCGCGGTGGAGATCTCGTCGCCACGCTTTAACTACCTCGGCTCGATTCTCGACGACGGTTATCGGAATTTGTCTTATTCTTTTTGTCTTCCGATCCTCCCTAGCTCCCATTCCGATCTCTCATGCCGATCTCCTATCTCCGATCTCTTTATCCCTTGATCACCGATTCGGTCCAAGCATTAATTACATCTCGATTTTCAAGCGCCCGCTGCTTTCCGCTTCGACATTAAATGCCCATTTTCCCTATATATACCCCGTTGATAGTGGCATTTCCTTCATTCGATTTTTCTCTTTCTCCTTGTTTCTTGGTTCTAGCTGCTCGGGAAAGTTCCGGCTACAATCGTGGTTTTGATCCTCTTCCGATGGAATTCTTCTCGACGGAAAATTTACGATCCCGGTGATTGGATGGTCCTAATTGGCGATGGTGAGAGAACTGAATTTGACCGATCCGTATTGCGGGCTTCGGTTGTACCGATCTCGAGTTGCTCAACTGAGTTCATTCGGCTTCTCATCACATTGAGTGTTCCGACAGCGATTCTGATCCACATTGGGTGTTCCGACAGCGGATGAAGCATCCGGTCGGCAATATCCTTGGGATCAGTTATAAACTGATCCTTAGAACACCTGGGAGTATCCTTGGGATAAGTTATAAACTGATCCATGGATCTCCTGGGAGTATCCTTGGGATCAGTTGTAAACCGATCCTTAGATCGGCCTTTTGATATAGTCAGATCTCCAATGTATTCCGATCCTTAGAGATCGCCAAAATGATGTAGTCTGTCAATGTAATCAGATCTCTAGAGATCACCCAAATGATGTAGTTAGTCCTTTATTGTAATCCGATCTTTTTGCAAATAAAGACTTTATTTTGCAGTTATCATCTTATTATTTTTTGCATTGATTATTTTCCGATCTCTAAGGTGGTTATCCGATCTGGTTCTTTACTTGAATGACACTTGACGATCCTTTATTCAAAATATTTAACTTGTTATGCCGATCTCCGATTAACCGATCTCCGAACATTCGGATATTTGAGAAAAGTGTCGTAACAATTGCCGAGTCTCACCAATCGATGCGCCGCTTAGAACCTCGCGAGCATTAAATGCTCGACTAGTATAAATAGGGAGGGTTAGCCGCTTGTTTTCTCATTTCGCTTTCGCCTCCCGCTCATAGCTTCAAGTTCTCTCATTTTCTCGGTTTCCCGACACCGATTAGACTCGTAAGGACTTTGATCTTCTTTTTGTTTAAGTTCTTTGTTTCTTTTGAAAATGAGCGGTGCCAAAGGTCGAGAGCGCGAGCCCTCCTTCCATTGAGTTCTCTTGGTCATCGTCGATGAGGAAGAGGCGGCCGCCAAGCACGCAACCCGAACCTCTTAGGTCCTCGCCTCCAGTCGTGGGCGGTCGTACCATTAAGGCGCACGCGCTTCGTGCAGGAGAATCTCCTATAGACGAGCTACGACGGTTCTTCGAGAATCCGATCTTCTGGTCGCTTAGCCAAGAATATAACATTCGCCCGACTTGTACGAGCTAATCAAGTGCCATGACGACCTTCGTGTCAATCACTTCTTTGAAGAGAACGACATGGTTATGGTGTACGAGGAACAATTAAAGGCCGCCTTCGGTTCCCTCGGATGACTTCTACAAGGAGGTCTTAAAATTTCATCGAGCATCCATTGTTCAAATTCACCCCAACTCGTGGCGGATCTTGGTAGCTTTCCGAGGTCTATGCCGAGCTAAGGGAATCAGACTCACGCTAAAGTGTTCGCCAAGCCGCACCTGGCTAACTCACCGAAAGGACGATGACCATCGGTTCTTTCAGCGGCCTAGTTGCGGCTCTTTTCCGACCGCCTCGCCCTTAAGAACTGGAAGAATCGCTTTCTTCATTGTGAGGAGCAAAGATCCGAGCCGCTGAGGATTTCCCGCACTGGTGGTACCAGTGGACCCTTGCTTCCAACCATATTACCTCGAGCGAAGAGGAAAGTTTGATAGTGATGGATCTCAAGAGTGAGGCTGCCACTAAAAGTATTCTTGTTTGGATTCGGTGATCGCCGAGCCGCACCATTGGATCGTTCAATCGCCACCGCCAAGACCGCGAACTTCCGCTCTCTAAACTCGGCATCGGTATTTTCTATATCTCAATTCTCAAGACCTTAGTGATCTCACTAACCTTTTCTTCGTGCAGGTATGGCGGGTGGTGAAGGTCATAGGAAGCGGAAAAAGGAAAGAGAGATCTTCCGGAAAGTAAAGGAGATGAAGCGTTCAGAACGACTCCAAACACCTGGTCGCGAGCCTGGGGAGATACAAAGAGATCCTCCCAACCTTCGGGTCCTCGACCATCGGCTACCCGATCTCCTCCTAGATCGGAAGAGCGCCTCGATTCTTGCAGCTTGTCCCAAGCGCGGAAAGGGGACCTACTCAAGCTTCGAGGACCTCCTCCTGGGCGCCAGACATCGATCGACTCCTTGAAGGATAACCGAATCTAAGGAGAACCCTGCTTTGCTAAAGTCCCGGGTCTACCATCTTCTTCAGAGGATCGGACAGCTATCCTGCAGTGGCCTTGATGACATATTGACTCGACCATGAGCTTAAACGTGGAGTGTCCGTGAACTGCACCATGATCCGGAAAGGATTCAGCTACCGGGTAAGGAGATCGGAAGAAGAACCAGAAGTGGATTCCTCCGATCCGAACTCTCATCCCGGGATTATATATCTCGTGTCGAGGGATCGCAAAGCTCCATGAAGACCGCTGGCCGAACGTAACCGTATTTCGGACGAGAGGGACCGCGCTCTTAAGGAAGTCCAGCGCCCACGCCAATGCATCCTCTCGTGTCGCCAACTTATAGAGGAACTCGAGGCGAAGTATAAGTAGCTTAAGGAGAGTGATGAGGAGATTGTGACGGGAATAGCTGAGGCCTATGTGAAGGCTAACAAGGATCTCTTGGCCGCACTCCAGGAGCGTTAACCAGAATAAGACTATTCTTGGATGTACGACCTGGCACCCGGTGGCGATGGTGAATATAGTGTGGATGAAGCCGAGGTTGATAGGGAGAGAGGAGTGATCCAAATGTAGATCAGTGGGGTGATCCCCACCGAATAACTTTGTACAAATTATGACATGAAATGAAATGCCTTTTGTTCAATGAATGATTGTGATCGGAAAATTTTGAACCATTATTTGTCCGAGTATTTGATTGTATGAGCACAAAGAAACAAAAACTAAATGTGATTATTAATCTAAGTATGAGAGATCGGAAAGCACTCAACATGAGATCGGTAGGGAAGAAATGCTGAATGTAACTTGACCGAAAATTTAACTCAACACTTAAGATCTAATCGAACCAACACTTTAGCTCTTAAACTTTCGGAAAGGAGGTCGGCAATAAAACTGGTAGGAAAAGATCTAGTGCTAGTTCACTCCATTTATCAACAGGGATCGGGAATATTCTTGACAGGTCCGGAAATCCGGCAACGGGTTTGAAGGATCGGTAAATGATTTGAGAGATCGGCTGAGTTTCAAGGGATGCGTAGGACTTATCATTGATTCACGTCTTTGCGAGGAGAGGTCGGAAATGTGACCGCCTACCAAAGAGGGATCGGAAACGTGATTAGCTACTCCGAGGAAACTTAGCACCGGGGATCGGTTTCAAAGTATTTTGGGGATCGGCCAAAATATGGTGTCGACACCATCCATCGCTAATGTCTCAGAGAAAGGCATAAGAAGGCAGATGGATATAACCTTCGACATAATTAATGTATGTTTTCTTCTATATAGTCGTTGTTTGAGATAGATTACCAATTTTAGTACTTCCTGATGGCTAAACTTCTTGGCTAGAGGAATTTGGTTCAGCTCCTAAGAGCACTAGGGAACTTAGGGCGCAGACTCTGCCACAGACTCCCCAGGGTAGTTCTGATGGAAGTCTAAGTAGAAGAAAGTACCAGCCACCTCATAGTAAAGAGGAGTAGGTGGCTAACCATTCCAGAGCATCAATGCAAATCAATCTTCATAGCAGCAGGAATGATGCTCATACCTAGGTTCTCAGCAATTTTATTCCTGTGACTCACCTGGTAATTTATGATGCAGAGGTAATTGTGGGTTCTCAAGTCTTACCAGTGCCTCAGTAGGTGCAGATACCCCAGGTGACATTCGACTCAGGGGTAACAGTCACAGAAGAACTAACATATCTACAATGCAGGTACCTCAGCTAACTGCACGAATGTCCTAGGTACCAACACTTATAGTCCAGGTTCCTAATATCGTAATTTCAAATGATAAGACTCAGGACAAGTTAATAATCTTATAGGTGATGGAGGGAAATTTTGGTCTTCAAGTTCCTGCATCTTTTAATGACCAATTCCTTAAGCTGGAGGAGTTAAATTTGACTTTCAGGAGTATTAGAGAACTCGGGAGGCATTAGCCCAAAATTCCCTTGGAGGGTAGTATAAGAGGAATCAATGTTCCTACAGTTCAAATTTCTTTTATAACAATTACAATTGCTCTAGTTTTTAAGGTAATAGTTCAAATGATGCAATTATGCAAGTCCAAAGCCATCACATCTTGTAAGAAATTGATGGGATAACACCAAGCATAGAATAGCCAAGGCCGACCCATGGCCTCAAATAGCTGACTTTATGGCTTTTCCTAAGAACCCTACAGAAAATGGAATATACAAAGCCGACAGAATGGCTAAAGTGTAATTGAGTTAGCATTGCTACTACTTATGCAAAATAAAATAAATAAAGGAATAACATAACAAGTAGGCCTCATGGCTACTTTCATTCACAAATAAAAAGTCGAAACGTGGCTTATTGTTCAACAAATGTCCACGTATTTACATGTATGCTAAATTTATTACATCAAGACACAACGACTACAACATGCAAAAAAATTCTTTGGAACAAGGTTGGATAGATAATTCCCCAATATTTTATATTGGCATTTAACAAGGAAGCGCTAGGGACCCACACCTATATTCTTTGTTTACAAGTTAGGCAAGTGAGAAAAGCACTTAAGGAAATTAGCTCTTTAAGTATACAACGGTCTTAGGAAACCTCAAGTACTTACAAGAACTTTAACAAGAGCGGATGAAGGCTAAGCACTTATAGAAGTACCTGTAAAGGTACCAGGTTCCAAGTACTCGTAAAGGTACCTATAGAAACATTTGTGGGTTAATAAAGGTACCTGATCAATAGAGATTTTGATAGAGTCTTCCCTGCAATACAAACATTTAGAAAATTGTCTTTTTAATATTTAGTCAATTTCTAACACAAAAATCAAACATAACCTGTAAAAGATCACATATACAATAGTAAAGTCCAAAAATTACCTCTAGTAATGTGAGTAAACAAGTTGGTATTGGGTATAAGGAAAATTAGTAGAGTAAAGGTAGTAGTAAAAGGAGTAGCACTTAGTCCAAGGACACTGCTTCTAATGGATGAGATATGTGGTACTGCCAAGGGTAATTGTGGAGCTGCAGGTGCCTGTGAAGTAATAGATACTTATGAGGTGGCAGATACTTAGGGCTCAGCAAGTATCTGGAAACTAGTAGGTACCTGTGAACCAGAAGAAGAGTCTGACGCTATCTCCACTGATACAAATAACAAGGGACATGTCAAATATGCATTCCTAACAATAGTCAAGTAAGAAACACAGGTACTAATATGCAATTCAACACACAGATACTGTGACACCCCTTACCCGTCTACAGTGTAGCCGAGCAAGATATGCCACACAGTGTGCTAGAGCACCATATAACAATTTACCTTTCTTAATTAATTTATTTATTTATTATTTACCAAGTGCAATATTTTACCAATTATATCATTTATTTACAAATTTGGTTAATATGAATTTTCCATAAATTTTTATAGAAAATCCGGCAGAGTGCCGGCTGTAAATTGAAAAAAATAGTTCTTCTGAACCTGTTAAAAACACTTCCAATATGGTTTTCAGATCCAGAACTCTAATATACATACATATCAATTCAATCTCCAAATCTCAACGCAATTTTCGAAATTTTTTTTCACATCACAATTCGAATTAATTTCATGAATAACTCCTCAACATTTTATTTTTCAACAAAATATACTAATAATTATAGTAACATGAAATTTCATATATTTACATTATCATATGATTTCATGAGTTTGTAATTACAATAAAAAACTAGTACAAAATGTTAAGTACAAAATACAACCCAAAATCCTAATATCTTACCAAGTGCACTGCAGATATGAGGTAACTCTAGACTCTGTGCAGATTTGAATAATCACCCAGTCTGAAGTCTGCTGGACTCCCCATGTCACGACTTAGCCTATGGGCCGGACTGGCACTAGGACCTGGGCCAGCCTAAAGCCCCCGAGGCCCGTAGTAAGCCTAACTGTTCATTAACCCAACTCTAAGGCCCATTTGGGCCCAATATCAAGAAAACAAACAGACAGAGTCCGGCCATAAAATGGACTTTCCAACGGGGAGTTTTCGACTCACCCGACCTGTAAACATAACAAATACTCAATTGGGGAGCTCAGCTCACTCTCCACATACTCATATCCTCATAAAAATAAATGGGAGCTCAGCTCCCTCATCCAATCCATCAAACAGGCATATCATTATTTTTACAGGTCCACATAACAATTATATTACAGACCATAATCAAATAAATACTTCTAACACATGCGAAAATTTTAGGAGTAAATAAAATTACACAAATATTGATAAACAACCTGCGAAGGAGAAAAGTAGGTTAACCAAAATAAAATCCTCCTGTAGCCTGAAAAAAATATTGAACAAGAGTGAGCGTTCGACTCAGAGAGTAAAATATCAATTTTAACCATAATCTCTATAACTATCTAAAACTAATGCACCCTGTAGAGTGAAATGCAACATCAACAACATTTTCACATTATAACATCAAAAAGGTAATTTGGAGCACTCACGCACCCTGTAGCATCAATCATAACATATGGGAGCTGATCCCCTATACAGCTCTCTTAAATCCAACTCGTGCGGTGAAGAACTCAAGCCGACTTTCGCTTAATAAACCAAATCGAGGGTCCCAGCGAAGAACTCAAGCCGTGACTACCCCTCGAAGGATCGGGTCCCAGCGAAGAACTCAAGCCGTGACTACCCGTCCTGTCCATAGTCCACACCACATCACACGCACACCAACGCACGCACACTGCTCCAAATTACCACAACAACATTCATGGCACGTTAACAGTTATGAATGCAACATAAGTCGTGCCTAGAGTTTAACTATATAATATATGCATATAAGTGATGCATGGGCATCTCGAACATATAATAATATCAAATTACAATTAAAATTAATATTTTACTCACGACTTTGACGATGGTCACCGAGGCGGCGGAGGAAGAAGGTCATCGGCTCACGACAATTTTATTACAATCATTTAATAAATTTGACTCAATACAAACAAAGAAAAAGACCAATACGTCCTAAGTCGTGCCGAAAATCCGGCAGAGTCTCCCCTATACCTAGGACCTACCCAACCTGCAAAATGGCTCAAAGCACACTTCTATATTTACAATCCATATATCCACAGCTCAATCATATCACACAGCCCCTCCTGGGCCCATCAAATCAATCATCCATCACAGTATGTAATATTTCAATTTAATCCTTATAATTGACCATTTTTGCAAAAACTGCCCAAATAAGCTCTAAAATTCTAAAACTTTGCCCCGCGGTCCTTAGCAATATTACTAAGCTATTGCAAAAAGAATCATAATTTTCTAAGCTACCACGAATATTTTATGGATTTTTAATCCTATTTAAGCACTAGAAAATTACGAAAAAGTAAGGTTCAGGTTTACCTTTGCCAATTCCGACTTCGGGAACGCGCTCGGGACATCTGACAATGGGGGGCTAGCCAAAACCTCGGTGCAATTCGGAGACTTTTCCGGTAACGGGTCTGTCTGGCCGGAATTTCGCAGACCCGATCAACTGTCGAATTTCCGCGAATCGAGGATACCTACACGAAGCCCATAACACGGGGGTTAGTACATAAATTTTTCAGAATTTTCTAAGCTCATTAAATGCTCGGAAAAACACTGCGAAGTTCCGTGGGACTCACCGAAAAACGGTGTCGGAAAAATTTGAAATTTATGTCGCCGCGAAGCTCTCGACGAGTGGAGCGTGCTGGTACCCTCAGTTTTCTCGTGGAATTCACGGTTTTCGAGAAATCTAGCCCAAAAGTCGAAATGGGCTAAAAACTTCTCGAGCAAAAATTGGACAAACCGCTCGATGGATTTCGGCGTTCTTGGTGTCTATGGAAAGCTCTCGCCGAGTAGATGATTTTAGACACAAGACCCGGTCCAATTGGTGACCAGATCGGCCGGATTTTGGCCGGGAAGTCCAATAGTCGCGCGCGTGCTGCGCGTCCGTTCTAAGGCCGTTTTCCGGCGTTCCAGGTGGCGGCCGGCCGTGGGGGAGGGCCGAGGTGGGGCGCCGGCGAGGTGGGGACGCAGGGGAGGCGGCGGAGTGGCAAGGGGAGGAGGGAGGAGAGAGAAAAGAGAGAGAGAAGAGGAGAAGGTCGACGCGCGCGGGAGGGAGAAGAAAAAGAGAAGAAGACCGGGAAGAAGAAAAAGAGAAGAAGAGGAGAAGGTCCGATCCGGTCCGGTTCGATTCGGCCGGTTCGATTCAGAATACAAAATTTTAAATTTTTTACTCTGGCTCGGGACCGAAAACGAGGTCCAAAAATTCCGAAAAAAATTCCAGAAAACTCAGAAAAATACGTTGACTCCAAATATATTTTTAGTTTTGCCACGTGGTCTTTAAATTAATTTTTAAAAATCATCAAAGTTTATATTTTCGAAAAATCGAACCTGATTTTTAAAATCCGAAAAATCTCAAAAAAATTCCTAAAATTTAAATAAAATTAAAATACCAAAAATGCTCATAAATTTAAAATTTTGGGGTGTTACACCCCAGCTATGTCTCCAGTACCTGCGCGTGGCAAAAGCGACGCGCTACGCAATTCTGCTTAGTGGTGTTAATATAAAATAAAATAGCTAAAATAAAATGGATGTGCAGAATGTATGCTAACATTTTATGTAGTCTAAGTTCTTGGCAATTATTGTAGTACCATTTAATTAAAATTTGATAAGATTTATTTTGATTGCCCGAGTAACCTATACTGGTTAACTGGACTAGATAAACGGGTAAACTGGCACTGGGTACCAAGTACCTCGGCCCATCACACCATCAGTCACATAGTGTCTCCCGGTGTATAATAGAATAGCTAATAAGTTATAATAAATATTGGGCGCAAGGCCAAGTATCACACTGATATCAAAATGGCTAAAAGCCATAAAATCACAGAATAGCACAATGCCATGTGCAGTACTGCTAACTGAACCCTATTGGCATGCCAACCTATCCAAACCAATTATTCTAGGCATACTAGGGCATTTTACATAGTTAATGATTCAGTTATTTATTTTTATAATGTAGATGTTACTATTCACTTAACTAATTTCACTCAAAGGTTGACTTTTTAATTTATAATAGATTTGTTGAACCTAAGTTCACCAAGATACCACATTTTGGTTTACAAAAGTGTTGGAATTAGTTGCCAAATCATACTTAACACCAATGGAGAATAAATAAAAAATTTTAGTTTTGGGTGCTAGAGTTCACTGTTCCATAGGCCATTCTACAGTGAGAATTTGACCAAATGTTCTTCATCAAAGTTGTTCCTTATTGTGTCTAGTTACATTTCCTTTTTTGCATCACTCCATTTGGAGTTTTGTAGCTCAAGTTATGGCCTAAACACCATAACTAGCCGGATTGCAATTTTTCCAGAATTTCTGGGCAGAATCAATTATGTAGTTTTTGTACACTGACTGCAGGTCAGTTTTTAGATATGTTATAGTCAAAATTTGGGTTTATTTTCTTCATGAAAGTTGTAGGGTTATGTTTCATCTTTCTACTGGTAAACATTCAGGTCAATTAAACTTTTCTACACTGAGTTATGACCAAATGAATGAATACTATTCATTTGATCATTTTGCCCAGGCAGAATGTAAGTCATCCAGATTTGGTCAATTTTTAGGTCAACTTAGTTTGGTTTTCTAGGTAGGATTTCTCCGCCAAAGTTGTGCCATTATGTGTCTAGTTTCATGTCCAATTGGCTTTGCACTAATTGAACCTACACAACTCCAGTTATAGCTATCCAAACTTGCTGGACTCACACCTAGTCTTGCAGGTCACCAAGGGCAGCATACCTAACTTCAATTCTTATGGAACAAATCACTTCATTTCCTAATCAGACATAGCCAAATGGTCACTAATTGACCATTAAAACTTTCTTTCACCAATACATGAACCAAGTCTCAAGTTTGTGCCCAAACCCTAACTCTACCATACCAAATTATGCATTAACTTACACTTCATTATCCTACTCAAGAGACTAATGTCAAGGACAGCCATAATACCATTTTAGTTCTAAGAAATCTTCAAAACCCTACCAAGTCCAAGGCTGTCGAAAATTTGGGGGAGGTATACACATGATTTTTTATTCAAGTTTCTTGTAAATATCCACTTAATTCCACTCCCTCAACATGAATTGAAAGAGAAAGAACAAGTTTGGTCACTAACCTTGAATGGAATCAATTCCAAGTTTGTAAAAGCTCTTCCTTTTTACTTCTTTTTGCTCCCAAAAGCTCCACTAAGATGAAAGATTAAGGTTTTGTGTTGAAAACTTAAGTTTTAGTTGAAGAAAAACCAAAGAACTTAAGCTTTGGTAAACAAACAATGGAGGTGGGAGAGAGACATATGGTGCGGCTTGGAGAGAAGGAAGATGGCTGATGGTTTATTCCATAATTTTGAATTCTTTTCTTTCTTTTTAATGTATTATAAATAATTTCCTTGCATTTTCATTGGCCAAAAATTTTAAATGACCTCATGCTTACCTCATAAATCAATTTATCTTTATTCTTTTCTTTTTCTTTACTACTCACTTTTAATTTCATTTTTAGCAATGTTTATTCATATTTAATATCATATAATTTATATACCTAATTGGACAAGTTGGTCAAAAATTATCTCTGAAGACGAAATGACCAAAATGCCTTCCATTTGGCTTAACGAGTTAAAATTATGTGTACCAATTGATTAAATTTTCATTGTGTTTTCTCAGCATTTTGTTGTCATTGAAACCCCAATAATTCTTCCCTGAGGTCCCAAAAATTATTTCATGAAGTTTTCCTCGGGTCTAGGGTTACTAACGGCCTTCGCCGTCACTTCCCATTAGGGTCACTCATCACTGGGGTTGCGGCTCATTTAACCTTAGTGCTTTTCATTTCTAAAAATTTTCCTTAATTTTTCTTATCATTATTTGGTTTATTTATAACTCCTCACTCTAGTCTAATTATAATTTCAGATATTCTAGCTGTCCGGACCGACATTGGTCACCGGAACAGTAGAATGTACAGACTAGCTAAAGTGAGGATGTTACAGATACTTAATATCATACTGCAGTAGGTGCAGGTACCTGTAAGTACCAAAGCAATAAATAGGTACCAACAAATTTCTTAACTATAGCATAGAATCATAAGGCCCATTCAAGACTCAACCAATCTATGATAAAACTACTAGAAAAGAAATAGTGTAGAGTTCAAAGAATACCAAGATCGATGGAATAGTGTGAGGAATGGTAAAGGAACATTGCAAAAGAATGATCAGGTCTTGGTACACTGTAAGGAGCACAAGCCAGTGTTAAAGCAACGTCAGTGATGAGAACTAAACTAGTGAAAAGGAGGATAGATGAAGTGAATCGACAGTCGAAAATGGAGGTTGGAGGATCACACGATGACCGGTGACTGAAGATGAGAATCAACTAAAGAGGCACCATCATCGACGCGAAGGATGAAACACCGGCAAGTGGGTACACAATGATGGATAGTGCACCAAAGAGGAGAGCTCAAAGAGAAGGAATGACACGATAGCTTGCCGAGTGGAAAAAGGAAGAGAAAGAAAGGAAGTATGGGTTTGTGATGTTTTTAATGGAAAAGGTAATATGAAATTGGCATTAAGAGTGATTAATGCTGTGGGAAGGTGAATTGCAGTGAGTAGAACTCTATTGAAAAATGGAGTCATGGAGATAGAATTAATTTAGATTTTAAAATGCCCAAGAAAAGGACAAGATGTATTGTAGAATCTATTACAAATTTTGAATAGCAAATAAGACAAATTCAGTATTTTACTTATCCACCTGAAATGGCTTAGTCAGCCAGTCTAGGTGCAGGGGCAATTGTTTGCAACAAAATAATTTATTTATTTATTTATTATTTTTAGGCTTAAAAATTAATTAAATTATTTTTTGTGAAATTAATTTAATTAATTTTATTTATTAATTTAATTAATCTATGGCCTAAAGTAATTATTAAGTAAATATTTGAAAAATTATTGGATGGTTGTCTGAAGATGAGAGGTTAACATCAGTTCTAAGTAGTTTTAAGGAGTGGATAGGTAACTGCTGGTAAATGCAGAACGTGTACTTGCAAGGAGAGCTATAAGATTCAAATATGCAATAACGTGAAAGAACCCCTGAACAAACCAATTCAACAACAACAACAATAGACTCCAGCAGTCTATCTATTTTTAATTTTATCTGTCTTTTAATTTTCAAGCTTTATATATATATTTTTCAAGTCTTGTACTTAAATTTTTAACAATCAATACAATTTTTGTTACTGTTGTTGTTTAATCTAAAATGAGATTTTTGACGAAGATGTGTTCAATCTAGTCAAGTTCTCACGCTTGTTTGAAAAAAGTCAGAAAAGCGCACAGTTGATACACTCAGTATCTTGCACGCCGACATTTTCTAAGCTGTTAGTCAGCCAAGTTGTTTCCCAAGCAAACAATATATTTATTAAAATAGGAGATAAAAAAAACTTAAAACTTTACTCTTATAAACCACCAATTTACAATTATCTTTTTATTAATAAATTTATTAAAAAATTATTTATATAATTTTATAATATGAGTGAGAAACCACTAGCAATAAAATAAATCAAAATAATAATTTACTATCTTCGTCTACTTTTATTTATTGTTTAAGTTTTTCACAGTGATTATGAAAGCAAGTAGCGGTGTACCCGTGCATTTCCGAGGGTCACCAATTTTTTTTTAAAATAATAATAGTAATGATTTTTAAGAGAAATTTATTTAGTCATTATTAAGTTAGAAATAATTTTTAGTTAAACAAAATTTGATTATTGAGTTATTATTTTTACATTTAGATGTTTTTTATTTGTGGATTCCGTTTAATTTTTAGTGAAAAAATTGAATTGAATAAATTTGTGTTAAAGAAATGGCAGTAAAATGGTGCAATGGGTACTAACCTAAAGCTATCCTCGAAATTGATAGAAGAAAGAAAAAGGAAAAAAAAAAAAAAAAAAAAAAAAACAAGAGTAGGTAAACTAATCTCAACATCAAATGTGTGGGTAAGTGTCTGTGAAATGCATGGGAGAAGTCGAGGTCGCAATGGGTTTTCATCCAGACAATTTCAACATCAGTATGGTGACCTAACATTGTTAGAAATACATTGACGCAGGATTGAAATATTTGGTCGATGAATTTCAAATTTCCTTAATAATTTTGAATCTGGGGTATCTTATATCCAATGCTGACAATGACATGCTGCTCATTCCGTCATGTTAATTTGAAACTAGAGTATGTTATGTTTAAGCAAGCCACATTTCACAATTTTTTCCCACGGTGGTGTAGAAGAATTTAGGCAAAATATTTAATTTAAATTACATTACTTTTTTTTTGAAATTGGGATCGTTAGATATGCCGAAAAAATTATATTTAAATATAAATTAGATCATAATAGTAAATAAGACTGACATAGCAAATATGTAATCCTCTTGAATTTTACGTACTTAAACTTATTTATGGATAATAATCTGCAGATTTGTATATATAAGATATAGCATGATAAATCATTTTAATCTTACTTTTCTTAAATAGCTTCAATAGCTATGGCTATTTCCTTTCTATAATTCTCATAATCACTTAATGATATTTTAATTGTTTATTTCAACCAAATATCATAAATCATTATGTTTGATTGTGAAGAAATAAAATATAAAGTTGAATTAAAATTCAACTACTCAATAACTATTTAACTTAATTTCTCAATTACATAAATAAGTTACTAAAAAAAATCAATAAATTGGACTTCATTAATAGAAGTGAGATGAAGAAATTATCTAATAATACATCACACTTATCCATAAGCTTCTCATTTTTGCATGGTGTCATAGCCAATTAAGCCTTTGTTTGGGAGGAGGTTTTTTAAAATAATGGAAGGTTTTTCAAGATTTAAAAACTTTGAATTTGTGTTTAGGAGGTTAAAAGGTTTTTTTAAATATGGTTTTTGGAGGTTTTTGAAAACCTCCAAAAACCTTCATTTTCCAACCCACTAAATTGGTAGATTAATAAGTTTTTCTTTTTAAAACCTCTAAATACTTAAAAAAAAGTAAAAAAAAAAAAAACCTTCTCTTTCTCCCAAACATTGAAAAATTATGTAAGTTTGAAAACCATAAAAAACCTTACTTTGAAAACTTTACTTTATAAAACCTTATTTCACTTTATATCATCCCAAATGGAGTGTAATTGTATAGGGTGATGAAGTCATGTAAAGCTAATAGATAGAAATATATATATATATATATATATATATATATATATATATATATATATATATATATATATATATTCTTACCCCAAAGTTTGTTTTCGGTTATATAAGAATCTAAAAGATTCACATTCTCTTTAGCTAATTATTTGTATACGTGTTAAGCCCCATATGTGGTAGAGTGTCCATAGTACAAAAACCATTGTCTCGGGGAATAATCATAGGTGGCTTAGTGCCAAGGTCAACTCAGAGGGCATGAAGAAGTCTAGTAATCAGACGATCATAGGGGAGACAAGTGGTCGTATACCTAACAACATAGGCCATGGTGTGATCATAAGAATTGGGAGGTTTAAAGAATGCTTTTTAAGGAGACAATTCATGAGAAACATATCAAAATAGGTTAGGTCAGACATATGACCATCTCTAGGAATGATCTCATTTATTATAATATGATGAACAACTTTAGGGACAACCTAAAGTTGAGTAGCAGGTAACGGATTGGTTCCCCTATGTGATTACCTCGAGGCACTTTCCTAGGAGAAAAGAATTACAAGCCTATAAACTTTACATTAAAAGCATGTTCTATTACATTGCCCACTAGTCCATTTTGCCATGTAAGGGTCTTGATGTCCTGTAACACCCCAATATTCATCAGTTCTATACAGTTTACTGTTCCGGTGACTAATGTCTGTCCTAAAAGTCAGGATATTTAGAACCATATTTAAGCCATCTAGAAAAGTCATAGATGAAAATTAATAGAAATTATATGAAGGTGAAATAGAAATAAGAAAAACAAAGTATAATAAGTTAAATGAGCCGAGGCCACAACGTTGGGTGACTGAACCGGGAAGTGACGGCGAGCTCAGTTGTTACCCTGATTTCGTGTGGGACCCTATGGCACCTCAGGCCTAAGGAAAATTGCGAACCTAATGGTAGTGTGAAAATCATAGAAAAGAATAGATAACTAGCTCAAATAATTGAACCAGAGTTCCGAGAGCCATTTAATACTATTGGAAAAAACGATCAGACCGGTAAGGGGCAATTTAGTCAATTCACCCTTAGAGATGACTCTCGGCCTAAATGTCCATTAAAATGTAGAAAATTAAAACTTTGAAAAATATATTAGAAGTGAAGAGGTGTAGGGAAGAAAGAAAAAAAAGGAAGAAAGAAAATTTAAAATTTAAGTGATTATGACATCATTAATGAGGTAAGCATGACATAATAAATATTTATAATTTAATTAAATTATTAAATTTTTGAGATAATTATCTCTCTATTTAAATAAGACAAAATGAGGAATTAAAAAAGAATTAAATCCATTTCTTCTTCCTCATGGTCGGCTCCATTCTTCCTCTCTCTTTTCTTTTCACTTCTTCCTTGGATGAACACTCCAAGCTCCTAAACCCTAGTTTTACTTCACAATTTTCATAAATATTTCAACAAAACCCTCTAATTAGACATTGGGTAAAAGATTAGGAGGAAGAAAGACAAGAAAAATTGGAAGGATTTTGAGAGTTGGAAAAGCTCTATGAAAGGTAAGTTTCTTCCCAAGTTAATTTAGTGTGTAGTCATTTGAATTGAGTTGAATTATAAAGAAATAGCATGTAAAATTGATGAAATTATGTATGACACTCAAGTGTGAATTTCAGCCAGCCATGGGTGTGGTAGAGTTTCATGGTGTTTAATTAAATTAAACATGAATTAGAGCTTAAATGATGATGTGAATATGATTGAGTAGTAATTGCATGAGGATTTCATGAGTTAGGGATAATGAGAAATTAGGGTTTTGGTGTAAAATTAGGATTTTGAGAATAATTGACCAAATTTATGTGTGATGCTTAAGTTTGGGCAATTGGAGTGCTTATGAATGTAAATTGATGAATGGAATTGAGAATGGTTTATGGTGTGGTGTTGCTAGATTCTGGACAGCCTGACCTCTATCCACTTAGGAGGTTATAAGTTGAATTGTATGACTCCAATTGATGTGAGGCTAATTGGAGATAATATTAGGGTTATAATGCTACATTTTTTATGAAGGAACCTTGCCCAAAAAGTGACCACAAGTTAGTCTAAAATTTAGTTGAGTCCGGATTTGGTGCCCTGATTCTGGGCAGAATTGACCAAATAAATAGTACATGTTCAAATAGTCATAACTTTGTGTATAGATGTCCAAATGACCTGATTTTTGAACCATTAGAAAGGTTAGACATAGAAGCACTTTTTTCATGAGAACTCAGAACCCAGTTTGGCGTCTAACCAAATCAAATTGCCAATCAAAATTAACTCACCAAACCTGCTATAACTAAAATTTGCTCAGAAAATCTAGAAATGACTAATCCGGCCATAAATAGAAAGATGAGTAAAATCAAATATGCAAAGTTTAATTATTGGATTAATTATTAGAAATGGTTTGGATGGATGGTAAAACACTTTAAAATTATGTGTTTCAGTTGGAAGAAGCCATCCAAGGAAGAAGGAAAAATTGGATTAAATCAAGGCAAGCAAAAAAAAAATTGTGCACAACTAGCTTATTTTTATGTTTTAAATTTATAATGGGTTTTGAATGAACTTGATAATTGTATTTTCTCTTGTGTACAAGAACTTTAATTCATTGAATGACTTTGTATGATTTAATTATGTTTTCTCCTATGCATTTAAGGATTTATTACATGGTTTTGAAAATTATAAATTGTGAATTATACATCTGAGGTATTATCAACTTTGTGCATGAATTTATAATGATTAAATATGTTTAGTGATTTGTAAATACTTTTTGTGAATAGAAACTGTTTTGAATACGTTTTGAAACCACAGTCGGTATGGCAATGTGATTGAATTCCTCATTGGCTTGTCTAATGGGATAAATTAAATTCTCTCTCTGGCTGAAGTTGTTGAGGTGTGTGCCAGTTGATGAAGAATTGAATGAGTACTCATATTTGCTAGCTAGCCCGTCTATACCCTTTTAGCCTTTAGTTATTGGGAGAATTGGCTTTGTCGTGGTGTACAACCCGACATTGTTTTAGTGTCATGCTCTAAGCTTTGTGAATGTTTTCAACATCCTTAAATCATGCATACTTTGATAAAATGTGATTGAAACAAATACTTGTCAGTAGTTGGAAAATGATATATTGTTTCATGGTTCAAGAAAAATATAAATATTTCAATTGCTTTATTATGAATTGGATAAATTGTTATTGCTCAATCAAACGCTATTCATCAAATAATTTGTGTGATTGAAAATATTGATTTTGATTTTATGAATTTTGAAGAATTAAAATATTTTGAGCCTTTTTGCTATGATTTGTCAAAGTATACCACTGAGTTCACCGCTCAGCGATAGTTTTGTATACTGTAGCAGGTGAAAGAAAGGATAGAGCAGCTGAGTGAGATCACTTGAAGCTGTGACTTGAAAACGTATTGGGAATATTTTTTAGTGCATTATAGGTATACTCATATACTTTAGATTTTGATGTAATCATTTAATTATTTGTATGTAAGAATGTTCGAGTAGTTGTACAAAAACGTTTATAATATTATTTTTGAACTGTAATCAAATGCAAATTATTGTAATATTAGCCTGAGATTTTATTTACTTGTATATTTTTATAAAATTAATTTTATCACTCCAATGGATGTAATATTGAAATTTCTTTCTGAGTCTTGTACATAATGAATCATTTTCTTGATGATGAGTTGATTGCTTGAAATAAAATGAGAAATGGGAACATTTTTGTAAATTGTTTTTTCAGGTGATTTGAAGAATTGTTTTTCTAAATTTCTAGTCGGCACTCTGCCGAAATTTTTGCAAAATTTTTAAATATTAAATTAATTTAAAATAAAGTTTATGTCATCATCGCAAAGTTTTAAAAATGCTTAATTATTCCTAAAAAGTTTTATGACAAATATTGGATTTGAAAACATTTAGTTTAAATTTTTGTCACTACGCTAGATTGCTAAATGGAATTGTTTTGCCAAAATCCCTTATAGTATATTTAATAGATTATCGGTTGGCGAAGTATGATAATTTATTAGGTATACTACAGGATCATGTTACATCTTATGAAGGGGTAGGGTGTGACATGTTTTAGTGGTATCAGAGCAAGTTTTTAATGTAAAGTTAGAATTGTGAATTTGAAATATTTTTTCGATAAGTACAGCTGCTCAATGTTTGATACATATAGCACATTTACATCATGAATATGAACTGATAGAGAGAAATTCCCTTGTGTTGTTTGTCCAGGAAACAGAAAATCTTGTGAAAAGATATGGAAGAGGAAGATAAGATAGTAGAACAGTCGGGGATAGCTGAAGTACAAGGTGAGGCCCCAACTCTTAAGAGTGTTGGAGGCCCAGTTGCACCAACCCCACCTATGCAAATTACCGCACAAATGGCCCAGCAGATGGCCACCTTTTTTCAACAAATGGCTGATAATCTGTTGGCCCAAGCCTAAGTACAAACCCTACCCCCACAAAGGTTGCATGAAAAGGGGAAGGGTGTGAAGTCTGCTGGCCAATGTTTAGGCAGCAATTTTGGGAAGAGAAAAGATTTTGGGGGACCCCAAACTCATAGATATGATAGAGAAGAGCTAGCAGGACAGAGGCCATCAAGATTCAATCGACAGACCACTAGGAGTTTCTTCCCTATTCGTACTTATGGCGTTTGTCATAGATTACATGGAGGGATATGCTACAAGGCCATTGGAGCTTGTTATAATTGTGGTCGAGTCGGGCATTTTGCCAGAGATTGTATTAGAGCATGTCGACCTATGCCACGTACTATACTAGAGGAATCAGACCAAGGTTCTGTTTCTAGAGGTTCATTGATAGTCGGTAGGGGTAGAGACAGAAGTAGAGACAGCACTTTGGGTAATCCTAGCACAATAGACCAACTCGAGCAGAGGAGTACACTAGACAGAGTGTACGCCATGCATTATGGGGAAAAAGCAGGGACTTCAGATGTAGTTAATATACGTTCTCAATTTTTGAAAGGAATAATTATGTATTATTTGATTTTGGCTCTACTTATTTATATGCTAATGCTAGAATTATATATTTTGCTGCTATTCCCTTGCATGGAAATAAATTCTGATATATTAATGACTAGTCCTTTAGGATAAGAACTACGATAATAAGGGTGAATGGAATTAGTTTTAGAAAAGTTTGCTAGCGAAAAACATCTCCTACACTACGATGAATTATAGAACTTATTAGTGTGCCTGTTTAGTGGAAGGCAAGAGAACCTAAAGGTGAGTTATAATAATATAGTTGTCATAGATAAGGACAAAGGTATTACTACTGATAGATATTAGTAGATACCATAATCAGAATAAGTTTAAGATATCAGTAGACTCGAGAAGGATAAAATATAAGGAAGTGTGATCTATTGGGATGTATCGTAGTAACTATGCAATGTTCTTGATATTTGTGCTGTAAGCTACAGATTACAGTATTGACTTGAGATTTATTGTGTAGAGCAACATACTATCCAATAGTGCACCAAGATAAGAATATTTGCGAATAGCTTTTACTTTGGTATAGTTATGCCAGAACGAAATTCTATTACTGGAAATGAGTTTGAAAATCCTGATCCGAGATTTAAAACTCTAGAATTAGAATATCGAAGTGTCACAGTTGCAAAGTAGCGAAAGTCAACGACTCAGTTACCCTAGCACGAGTTACAGTACATCAGGAATTGCTATAAGACTAGAGATTTTAGTATGGACAAAATTTAAAGATAACACTTATAGGACTAAGTCATTCAGTCTTTGATATGCGGTTTATAGTTGTTTTGGTATTGCAATGGATCTTTCGCCCAAAGTTTAGTAAGAAACAGTATTCTATTTGTGTAGCAGCAAGATACAAGGTATGATTTTGTTCCTCTGAAAGAGACAGGATGCTATGGATAATAATCATAACTTATAAATTGATAGCGAAACGATGTTCTAATTGGGACAGTAATATGATAGGAAATAGTTGGTCAGGTATTCCTTAGGAAGAGCACAATTTTATTATGCGGATCATAAGGGTTAGATTATGATTAATGTAAAACTTTTGAATAACATAAGAAAAAGGAGAGTCTTGTAGACTCCCTTCTTAAGGTTAAAAGATTATTTATAGTTCAGTAGAAGAGGAAGTAATGATTACAAAACGGTGAAAAATAAGTTATAGAATATCGGTAGATAAAAGAAAATATAGAGGTGAAAAATTGAATAGATGGTTTAAACGTGATAAATAGATATCACGAATATTGGAAGTATTGGCCAAAATGGTCAGAGGACCAATTCAGAGTAACATTGAAGTGTAGAGGATTTATTAGAAATAATAAAGAGTACTAGCTCTTGACCCCATAGTCAAGTCAAGAAAGAGAATAACATTGAATTGTAAGGGGAGATAAGGGAGTTAATTAAGGAACAAATTGAAAAGCCCATATTTGGATAAGATTGGGAAAACAAAGTAAGCAAAAATTTTAAGATGTGTAATGATATTCCGAATTGTCCTATTAGGCAAGGGAGTGAATTAGTAAATAGTAAGTTAAATAAAAGTGAACAAGATGGTGCAAAATGGCACATAAGCCTAGGTCATAAATAAAGATGAAAGATAACGGTTATAGACCTATGGCCAATGATGAGACAAGCATTTCTCATATGATCGATGGAATTTCTTTATAAGGAAACATGAATTGAAATATTAGATAGAACAATAGTAAGAGAAGATTAGAATTATACAAACAAATTAAAACTTGAATTAGATTGTTAGAAGTCTTACATAAACTCAAAGAAAAGAGATATTGGAGATAAAGTGAGTAGCAAGATGTTTTTAAGGATTTTTTTTTCTAGAAATAGATCATAAGATTTGACAAAAAAAGGAAACTAAGTGCTCGTTTCATAGGACCGCATGAGATTCTAAGAAGAGTGGGTCCATTAGTACATAGACTTGCTCTACCTAGAGAATTGAAGCAATTCAAACTTAACTTATTATGAGGAACTCATAAGAATTTTAGCACATGGGTTAAAGCCATTAAGAAACAAACGCATACCATTGGTTAAAGTGTTATGGACCATCATTCAGACCATAAAGCCACATGAAAATGTGAGAAGGACATGAAAAAAAACAACACGCATGACTATTTAAGGACTAACAGTGGGCAAAAATTTTGAGGATGAAATTTCATTTTAAGGGTGAGAGAATTGTAACGCCCCAATATTAATCAGTTCTGTATAGTCTATTGTTCTGGTGACTGATGTCTGTCCGAAAAGTCAAGATGTTTAGTATCATATTTAAGCCATCTAGAAAAGTCATAAATAAAAATTACTAGAAATTATATGAAGGTGAAATGGAAATAAGAAAAACAAAGTATAATCAGTTAAATAAGCCGAGGCCACAGTGATGGGTGACCAAATCAGGAAGTAACTACGAGATTAGTTGCTACCCTGATTTCGTGTGAAACCCTATAGCGCTTCAGGCCTAAGGAAAATTGCGAAGCTAATGGTAGTATGAAAATCACATAAAAGAATAGAGAACCAACTCAAATAATTAAACCAGAGTTCCAGGAGCCATTTAATACTATTGGAAAAACGGATCCGATCGGTAAGGGGCAATTTGGTCAATTCACCCTTAGATGTGACTTTTGGCCTAAATGTCCATTAAAATATAGAAAATTAAAACTTTGAAAAATATATTAGAAGTGAAGAGGTGTAGGGAAGAAAGAAAAAAAGGGAAAAGAAAATTCAAAATTTAAGTGATTATGACATCATCAATGAGGTAAGCATGACATAATAAAGATTTATAATTTAATTAAATTATTGAATTTTTGAGATAATTATCTCTCTATTTAAGTAAGACAAAATGAATTATTAAAAAGGAATTAAATCCATTTCTTCTTCCTCATGGCCGGCTCCATTCTTCCTCTCTCTTTTCTTTTCACTTCTTCCATGGATGAACACCCCAAGCTCCTAAACCCTAGTTTTACTCCATAATTTTCATAACTATTTCAACAAAACCCTCTAATTAGACCTTGGTGGAAGATTGGGAGGAAGAAAGACAAGAAAAATTGAAAGGATTTTGAGAGTTAGAAAAGCTCTATGAAAGGCAAGTTTCTTCCCAAGTTAATTTAGTGTGTAGTCATTTGAATTGAGTTGAATTATAAAGAGATAGCATGTAAAATTGATGAAATTATGTATGAGACTCAAGTGTGAATTTCGGCCAGCCATGGGTGTGGTAGAGTTTGATGGTGTTTAATTAAATTAAATATGAATTAGAGCTTAAACGATGATGTGAATATGATTGAGTAGTAATTGCATGAGGATTTCATGAGTTAGGGATAATAAGTGTAACACCTCACCGTAGGTAGTCCGTACGTTCTACTGTTCCGCCGACTAATGTTTGTGTGGACAGTCAGGATGTTTGAAACTACACTTAAATGATAGTGAGGAGATATAAAATGTTGGAAAACATGGTAAGAAAATACAAGAAAAATTAAGAGAAAATAAAAGAAAGGAAATACAACTAGGTTAAATGAGCCGGAACCGTAGCGATGGGTGATCGCACCGAGAAGTCACTACATAGACAGTTGACGACCCCAGACCATGGGGAAACCCCAATAAATAATTTTAAAGACCTAATTAAAAGTTTACTGAGATATAGATAACATTAAAAATGTCAAAGAAAATTTAGTAAATCAGTACAAACGAAAACAAAAATTAAAGGAATCGACGAATCAGGGATTTAATAGGGAATACCAAAAAAGTGGCACTATAACCCGAAGAGGGGCATTTTAGGCATTTAGCACCTAGAGTTGACTTTTGACCTAAATGTCCATTAAAAATGAATAGTATTAAATTTTGAAAATCCCATGAAAAGTGAAATTTACATGTGCAATGTAATTAAAGGAGAAATAAGGGGATTATTTGAAATAATTAAAATCTTGATTATTATAATAATTAAGTTAATATTAGTGGGGGTATTTAAACACATAAGATGACAAGAATCACTCCACTCACTTCTTATTCTTCATTTCATTTTCAAATGGCCGAAATGGATTCTCCCAAGTTCTTCCATGAAAGCCTTTCATGCAAAGCTCCCAATCCCACCATTTTCCACATGAAATCATAAAGTCCCTTCACAAGAAATTGTCCTCACACCATGGGAAGACTATAGGCAGCAAAAGGAAGAAAAAATTTCAAGGTTTTAATAAGCTCAAGAAAAGGTTAGTGCATAATTTTTCTTCCTTGCTTCATTAAAAGTTGAATTGAGGTCTATTTGAGTTGATATGCTAAGAAATTTGAAGAATTTGATGGGTATTTGGGAGTCTTGAATTTGGCAGCCATGGAAACCATGAGAGTGTGATTGATTCTTACATGTAAGTGGTGATTAGTGAGGTTGATTAAGTAGTTACATGTATTAGAATTTAATGGCATGTATATGTTTGAGGTTGGTAATTTAATTTAGGGTTTTGAAACAATTATTAGAGATTTGTGTAATTGCTTGATTTTGGCAGCCTTGAAAGCATGAGAGATTAACAATTTCATGTATGTAAAAGGTGAATTATAATGTTGATGAATGAGTTATAAGTTGAGGGAGGAAGTTACTTGTGATAGAAATTTAGATTCATGTATATATTGTGATTGACTTTGACCATTTGAATTAGGGTTTTGAATTGATTATTGAAGACTTATGTAATTGCTAGAAATTTGACCAAATTGAGACTTGACTGATGTTGCTAGAATTTGATTTATGATATTTAGAAGTGCCATGAATGCTATTTGAAGTAAGGGAGTTGGAGGAATACAATTTAGAAGTGTAATTTTTGTGGCAGGTTGAGTGTTTATTGAGGGCAGTGTATGTTTTGAGCCATAAGTGAAATTATGTGGCCCTAATTGGTATGAGACTAATTGGATGTAAAACTAGACCTAAAATGGTCCAATTTTCATGCAGAAACCATATCAAAATTCTGCCTAAAAAGTGACCTAAAATCTGACCTAATTCAGATTACCAAATTGTGAACTCAGAATTTCGACCAAATGAACAGTGTTCATTCATTTACCATATCTCACTCTAGACAGGTCCAAAATGACCTGAAATTTAGACCATTGGAAAGCTTAGACATAGGGCCACAACTTTTGTGAAGAACACAAAGCCCATAAATGCCATTAACTAAGTTAAATTGCTTGCACAAGTTGGGACACCAAAACTGTCTAGAACCAAAACAACCCAGAATTGCCTTTGTCTAGGCAACTTGACCAGTTATGGAAAAAAGGCCATAACTTGGTCCGTAGAACTCCAAATGCCCTAAAACCAATGTCAAAATTTCAATAAGACATAGACCTACAAGATTGGTATTTTGACTAAAACCCAGAAATTAAGAGAAATAGGTCATTGGCTAGGTCAAGTTATTGCACAAATTCTGGAAATTGCATAAGTGACTATTGAGTCTAGCATAGTCTTTTAATGATATCTCTGGCTAGAAAACTTCAATTGAGATGTGCCATATAGTTCTGGAAAGCTAAGTAGCAGAAATCAAATTGTGTTTTAGATACCTTCCTCAAATTATGAATGTATGAAATTTAAATTTGGGGTCAAATTTACTGACCTATATGGAAATTAAGTTAGTATAGGACATTTGAGTCTAGGCCAATAATGTGGCTATAATTAATTCTACAAGACTTTAAAAATTGCAATTGAAATTTTTAAGTGACCATAAAACATAGGGCAACAAATCCTATGAAGAACACTAGGCTTCAATGTTACTATAAGCTATCCAAATAAATTGGTTAAATTCAATACCAAAACCGTCTAGTAAGGAAACCAGAATTCAGAATTGACTTAGTTATGGTTATTTAACCATAACTTGAGTTATACAAATCCAAATGATATGATTCAAAAAGGAAAATAAAGACAAGACATAGAGGAACAACTTCTATTAAGAAAATGTGGCCAAATAGTAGCCACAAATTGCTCAATTTGATATGCAAAGACAAGACAGTAAAGCTGAACCTAAAGAAAGGTTCTTAAAATAAATTATTGACTTATCCCTAATAAGTCACTACATGCTAAATTACATGAAACAACTTTGTGGGTCCCACTTTTCCCACTTTTCCCGCTTTTCTCAATTTCCCACTACGAGGTGACATGAAATCAATCGATACATAAAATGTAAATTACCTAAATGGTTTGCTAAACATATAAGTCATATGAAAATACACTTGGAACCTATGTTTCCATTATATATGAAATAACAATACTATGAATATGTATAATACATGACATGACAGATGCCACTGTGCTTAATTGTATTTTTGGCTTTAACAACCTGCCAGCTGGCCTTTTGCTTGACATGACAGATATATACAGGATAAAATATTCCTGTGTATCCAATCTTTATAGACTGTTATAGGTTACTTGGCATTGATATGATTTTAAAAGACTAAGAATGCCCTGATATGATTTTTACATGAATAATCATTGATCGATAAAATATATCTGATATGATTTCTGGGTTTATGCCTTCCCATTGCCCTTGTGCCTGACAGACAGTTGTTTACAGGATATTATATGCCTGCCCACTGGCCTTGTGCCTGACATGACAGTTGTATACAGGGTAGACATATGGAGGTCTAACCAGTATACTCCTTTGTATCTAGTATTATAGTCTGTTATAGGTTACTTGGGCACTAATATAATTTTAAAAAGACTGAGAAAGGAATAAATGAATAGATAATACACTGATATGACTTTAAAAAGACAGAGAAAGAAATAAATACACAGATAAGATACTGATAATAAATTTGTTCCCAAAGTGCAATTGAAATATTCAATTGACCTAAAATTAAAAAAATACTACTTAGAATTATTATTTGAATTTTTTAGTTACTGTTCTTTAAAATTATGCACCACTAAGCAATTAGCTTAGAGTGTTGGATTTTCAATCGAGTAGGTATTGGAGATCAGCAGCCGCCATAGTAGTGTTCTGACTACAGTTGACCAGATCTGCTACAGTCCAGAGTTCACCTCATCAGTTGTAATATTTTGGTAGGGCCCATGTATAGACTTAGTTTTTTGGTTCATTGTATATAAGCATTATGTAAATTTAGTTGGTAATGTAACTAAATTCTAATGATATTTTTGAGATTGTAAATAAAGATGTGAATTTCTGTATATGAATTTTCTTTTGAATGATTTATTATATGAGAAAATGAATGATATGTTATATGACCATATGAATGGATATGAAATTATTTTTAACAGGTGAATAATGGAACCCACTAGATGTTAATAAAATAGAAGAGGCTCTACCCGGGTTTCTACAAAAATAATTAGTGATAAAAAAAAAATTACCACATGTTTTCTATAAAGTATAAAATTAACAATGGACAAGACAAGATAAGATAGGGTGCTTAGGCATCGAATGTGGCACGCTTTACTCGGCTACTCTGTAGACGGGTGAGGGGTGTTACATTTAGTGGTATCAGAGCAGAGGTTTAGGTGATTCTAGACCTAGATAGATAGAAATACATAGTTTGCATCACATGCATGGGCCTTTAGATAGAGTCGAGGCGACACTAATACATATCTATTTTCTTTGGTTATTTTAGGTTAAGGTATGGATCTCGGTCCACAGAAAGTCATAGATTCGAAAAGGATAAGTATAGAAAAAAAATCTAATCTATTGGGATATACCGTGGTAACTAAGCAATGTTCTCGATGTTTATGCTGTAAGCTGTAGATTACAGTACCGACTTGGGACTATTGCATAGAGCTACTTATATCTGATAGTAAATTGAGATAAGGATAAGATTGTAAAGCTAGAACTAGTAAGACAGACTAAGAGAAAGTAAACTATTATAACATGAAAAAGTGAAGAGACAAAGAGATAGCGGTTCCTTGATTATTTACACTGGGTAAATTTGGAGGATGAAATTTTTATTTAGAGGGGAAAAATTGTAACACCCTCACCGTAGGTAGTCCATACGTTCTACTGTTCTGACGACTAATATTTGTTCGGACAGTCAGGATGTCTGGAACTACACTTAAATGATACTGAGGAGACATAAAATGATGGAATACATGGTAAGAAAATACAAAAAAAAAATTAAGAAAGGAAATGAAATTAGGTTAAACGAGCCGGAACCATAGCGATGGGTGACCGCACTGAGAAATCACTGCGTAGACAGTTGACGACCCCAGACCATGGGAAAACCCCGAGAAATAATTTTAAGGACCTAATTAAAAGTTTATTGAGATACAGATGACATTAAAAATGTCAAAGAAAATTTAGTGAATCGGTACAGACGAAAACAAAAATTAAAGGAACCAACGAATCAGGGATTTAATCGGTAATACTGAAAAAGTGAGACTATAACCCGAAGAGGGGCATTTTGGTCATTTGACACTTAGAGTTGACTTTTGACCTAAACGTCCATTAAAAATGAATAGTATTAAATTTTGAAAATCCCATGAAAAATGAAATTTACATGTATAATGTAATTAAAGGAGAAATAAGAGGATTATTTGAAATAATTAAAATCTTGATTATTATAATAATTAAGTTAATATTAGTGGGGGTATTTAAACACATAAAATGACAAGAATCACTCCACTCACTTCTTCTTCTTCATTTCATTCTCAAATGGCCGAAATGGATTCTTCCAAGTTCTTCCATGGAAGCTTTCATGCAAAGCTCCCAATCCCAACATTTTCCACATGAAATCATAAAGTCTCTTCACAAGAAATTATCCTCACAGCATGGGAAGACTATACGCAGCAAAAGGAAGAAATAATTTTAAGGTTTTAACAAGCTCAAGAAAAGGTTAGTGCATAATTTTTCTTCCTTGCTTCATTAAAAGTTGAATTGAGGTCTATTTGAGTTGATATGCTAAGAAATTTGAAGAATTTGATGAGTGTTTGGGAGTCTTGAATTTGGTAGCCATGGAAACCATGAGAGTGTGATTGATTCTTACATGTAATTGGTGATTAGTGAGGTTGATTAAGTAGTTACATGTATTAGAATTTAATGGCATGTATATGTTTAAGGTTGGTAATTTAATTTAGGGTTTTGAAACAATTATTGGAGATTTGTGTAATTGCTTGATTTTGGCAGCCTTGGAAGCATGAGAGATTGATAATTTCATGTATGTAAAAGGTGAATTGTAATGTTGATGAATGAGTTATAGATTCAGGGAGGAAGTTACTTGTGATAGAAATTTAAATTCATGTATATATTGTAATTGACTTTGACCATTTGAATTAGGGTTTTGAATTGATTATTGGAGACTTATGTAATTACTGAAAATTTGACCAAATTAAGACTTGATTGATGTTTCTAGAATTTGATTGTTGATATTTAGAAGTGCCATGAATGCTATTTGAAGTAAGGGAGTTGGAGGAATAAAATTTAGAAGTGTAATTTTTGTGGCAAGTTGAGTGTTTGTTAAGGGCAGTATATGTTTTGAGCCATAAGTGAAATTATGTGGCCCCAATTGGTATGAGACTAATTGGAGGTAAAACTAGACCTAAAATGGTCCAATTTTCATTGAAGAAATCATGCCAAAGTTTTGCCTAAAAGGTGACCTAAAATGGTGCAATTTTCATTGAAGAAATCATGCCAAAGTTCTGCCTAAAAGGTGACCTAAAATTTGACCTAATTTGGATTACCAAATTGTGAACCTAGAATTTTGAGCAAATAAATAGTGTTCATTCATTTGGCCATATCTCACTCTAGACAGGTCCAAATGACCTGAAGTTTATACCATTGGAAATCTTAGACATAGGGCCACAACTTTTGTGAAGAACACAAAACCCAGAAATGCCATTAACCAAGTCAAATTGCTTGCACAATTTGGGACACCAAAACTATCCAGATCCAAAACAACCCAGAATTGCCTTTGTCTAGGTAACTTGACCAGTTATGGTAAAGAGGCCATAACTTAGGCCATAGAACTCTAAATGCCCTGAAACTAGTACCAAAATTTCAATGAGATATAGACCTATAAGATTGGTATTTTGACAAGAACCCAAAAATCAAGAGAAATAGGTCAATTGGCTAGATCAAATTAGTGCACAAATTCTGGAAATTGTATAATTGACTATTAACTCCAGCATAGTCTTTTAATGATATCTCTCACTAGAAAACTTAAATTGAGATGTGCCATATAGTTCTGGAAAGCTAAGTAGCAGAACTCAAATTGTGTTTTAGGCACCTTCCTCAAATTATGAATGTATGTAATTTAAATTTAGGGTCAAATTTATTAACCTAAATGGAAATTAAGTTAGTATAGGACATTTGAGTTCAGGCCAATAATGTGGCTATAATTAATTCTACAAGACTTGAAAAATTACAATTGAAATTTCTAAGTGACCATAAGACATAGGGAAACAAATTATATGAAGAACACTAGGCCTAAATGTTACTACAAGCTGTCCAAATAAATTGGTTAAATTCAATACCAAAACAGCCTACTAAGGAAACCAGAATTCAGAATTGACTTAGTTATGGTTATTTGACCATAACTTGAGCTATAAAAATCCAAATGACATGATTCAAAAAGGAAAATAAAGACAAGACATAGAGGAACAACTTCTATTGAGGAAATGTGGCCAAACAGTAGCCACAAATTACTCAATTTGATATGTAAAAACAAGACAGTAAAGCTGAACCTAAAGAAAGGTTCTTAAAATAAATTGGCTTATCCCTAATAACTCACTATATGCTAAATTACATGAAACAGGTATGTGGGTCCTACTTTTTTACTCTAAGGTGACATGAAATCAGTTGATACATAAAATGTAAATTACCTATATTTCCATCATATATGAAATAACAATACTATGAATATTTATAGTACATGACATGACAGATGCCATTGTGCTTAATTGTATTTTTGGCTTTAACAGCTTGCCCGCTAGCCTTGTGCCTAACATGACAGATGTATACAGGATAGAATATTCTTGTGTATCTAGTCTTTATAGACTGTTAAAGGTTACTTGGCATTGATATGATTTTAAAAGACTGAGAATGCACTGATATGATTTTTACACGAATAATCATTGATCGACAAAATATGTCTGATATGATTTCTGGCTTTATGCCTTCCCGTTGGCCTTGTGCCTGACAGACAGTTGTGTTTAGGATATTATATGCCTGCCCACTGGCCTTGTGCCTGACATGACTATTGTATACAGGGTAGACATATGGAGGTCTAACCAGTATACTCTAGTATATCTAGTATTATAGCCTGTTACAGGTTACTTGGGCACTAATATAATTTTAAAAAGACTGAGAAAGGAATAAATAAATATATAAGACACTTATATGACTTTAAAAAGACAAAGAAAGAAATAAATACACAGATAAGATACTGATAATAAATTTATTCCCAAAGTGCAATTAAAATGTACAATTGACCTAGAATTGCAAAATATTACTTAGAATTATTATTTGAATTATTTAGTTACTGTTCTTTAAAATTTTGCACCACTAAGTAATTAGCTTAACGCGTTGGATTTCCCATCGCGTAGGTACTGGAGATCAGTAGCTGCCACAACAGTGTTCTGACTATAGTTGACCAGATCTACTACAGTTCAGAGTTCACCTCATCAGTTGTAATATTTTGGTATTGCCGATGTATAGACTTAGTGTTTTGGTTAATTGTATATAAGCATTATGTAATTTTAGTTGGTAATGTAACTAAATTATAATGATATTTTTGAGATTGTAAATAAAGATGTGAATTTTTGTATATGAATTTTCTTTTGAATGACTTATTAGATGAGAAAATGAATGATATGTTATATGACCATATGAATGGATATTAAATTATTTTTAACAGGTGAATAGTGAAACCCGCTAGATGCTAATAAAACAAAAGAGGCTCTGCTCGGGTTTCTACAGAAATAATTAGTGATAAAAAAATATTTACCACATGTTTTCTATAAAGTATAAAATTAACAATGGACAAGATAAGATAAGATAGGGTGCTCCGACACCGAACGTGACACGCTTTACTTGGCTACTCTGTAGACGGGTGAGGGGTGTTACAATGAGAAATTAGGGTTTTTGTGTAAAATTAGGGTTTTGAGAATAATTGACCAAATTGATGTTTGATGCTTAAGTTTGGGCAATTGGAGTGCTTATGAATGTAAATTGATGAATAGAATTGAGAATGGTTTATGTTGTGGTGTTGCTAAATTTTGGATAGCCTGACCCCTATCCACTTAAGAGGTTATAAGTTGAATTGTATGACTCCAATTGGTGTGAGGCCAATTGGAGATAAAATTTGGGTCATAATGCTACATTTTTTGTGGAGTAATATTGCCCAAAAAGTGACCACATGTTGGTCTAAAATTTAGTTAAATCCGGATTTGGTGCCCTGATTCTGGGCAGTATTGACCAAATGAACAGTACATGTTCAAATGGTCATAACTTTGTGTATAGAGGTCCAAATGAACTGATTTTTGAACAATTGGAAAGGTTAGACATAGGAACATATTTTTCATGAGGAACTCAGAACCTAGTTTGGCCTCTAACCAAATCAAATTGCCAACTAAATTTAAGTCATCATACTTGCCATAACCAAAATTTGCCCAAAAAATCTAGAAATAACTAATCCAGCGAGCCTTAGTAAAAATGGCATAACATGAGCTACAAAACTCCAAATGGAGTGATTCAAAAAGGGAATTAAAGCTAAGACATCAAGGAACAACTTTAGTGAAGAAAAGTTGACTAAATTTTCATTGTAGATAGGTCCAATGGAACAGTAAACCCAAGTGACCAAAACTGAAATTTTGGAATTTCTCTTAGGGAGTTTTGAATTTCAATTGGCAATTAATGCCAACACAATTATAACCCAAAATGTGATATGTGGGTGCAATTAGAACTAGTATGCCTATTAAATATGAGAAAGTCAACATTTTATCTAATTAGTCAAATAAATAGTAACCACCCTAGCCATAAACAGAAAGATGAGTAAAATCAAATATGCAAACTTTAATTATTAGATTAATTATTAGAAATGGTTTGGATGGATGGTGAAACACTTTAAAATTATGTGTTTCAGTTGGAAGAAGCCATCCGAGGAAGAAGCAAAAAATTGGATTAAATCAAGGCAAGCAAAAGTGGTTTGTGTGCAACTAGCTTATTTTTATGTTTTAAATTTATAATGGGCTTTGAATGAACTTGATAATTGTATTTTCTCTTGTGTATAAGAACTTTAATTCATTGAATAACTTTGTATGATTTAATTATATTTTCTCCTATGCTTTTAAGGATTTATTGCATGGTTTTGAGAATTATAAATTGTGAATTGTACATTTGAGGTATTGTCAACCTTGTGCATGAATTTACAATGATTAAATATGTTTAGTGATTTGTAAATACTTTTTGTGAATAGAAACTATTTTGAATATATTTTTAAACCACAGTCGGCATGGCAATGTGATTGAATTCCTCATTAGCTTGTGTAATAGGATGAATTGAATTCTCTCTCTAGCTGAAGTATTGAGGTGTGTGCCAATTAAGGAAGAATTGAATGAGTACTCATATTTGCTAGCTAGCCCGTGTTTACCCCTTTAGCCTTTGGTTATTTGGAGAATTGGCTTTGTCGTGGTGTACAACCCGACATTATTTTAGTGTCATGCTCTAAGCTGTGTAAATATTTTCAACATCCTTAAATCATGCATACTTTGATAAAATATGATTGAAACAAATACTTGTTAGTGGTTGAAAATGATATATTGTTTCATGGTTGAAGAAAAATATAAATATTTCAATTGCTTTATTATGAATTGGATAAATTGTTATTACTTAATCAAACGTTATGCATCAAATAATTTGTATGATTTAAATTATCGATTTTGATTTTATGAATTTTGAAGAATTAAAATATTTTGAGCCTTATTGCTATATATTTTGTATTAAATTTTAATGTATTTGTTATACACCTGTAGACCCTTATTTTGTGATAAGTATGCTTATTTTGTGATGAGTATGTGCATTGAGGCCGTGGGAAACCCGATGATGAAAAATTATATGACTGTAAGATGTAATTGGAGGCATGGAGCTAAATTATTAATTTCGTGGCATGATCTTGAAATAATAATAATAATAATAATAATAATAATAATAATAATAATAATAATAATAATAATACTAATAAAGTTTTGGGGAAATTAATTTAATTAAATTTAAATAAAATTTTATTTTATTTAAATTTAATATGGGTAGTTCTTAAATGGATCTAATTAAGTTTAATTGGGCTCTATGGGCCTAAGAAAGCCTAGTTAGGAATTTTAAATGGGACCCATTTAATTATTTTCTAAAAATTAAAATAAAAAAATATCTCTCTCCTCCTTGGCCTCACTCTCTTCCTCACTCCTTATTGGTGTCACCCCCTTTCTCTCTCTTTCTATTGGTTGGAACACCTCTCATATATTCCAGTCTCATCCAAATTCATCAATCCTAGTTATTTAAGTTATCTGAACTTTATCACACTAGGACTCCAAACCCTACCACACCTCTTCCTCACTCCCTATTGGCACCTTCCATTTTTTCCTATCTTCCTATTGGTTGAAACACCTCATCCATATCTCAGTCTTATTCGAATTCTGCAATCATAGTTGTTTAAGTCATCTAAACTTTATCACCCTAAGACTCCAAACCCTATCACACCTCTCTCCCAAAACCCTATAAATACCTTACTAGAGAAGGGAAGAAAGGGAGATGGGAGGAAAGAGGAAGAGAAAATTTAGAGCTATAAGAAATTTAGAGATATTCAACACTCTTTGAGTTCTTCCTTTTTTTTTTTTTTCTTTTCTTCAAGAAGATTTTCATACAAGATTTTTGGAATGTCAATTTTTATTGTTTTTTTTTTTCAAGATCTATGCCACACAATATTTTAATTCTATGCTCTCTGTCTTTAATTTATTTTATATGTTCATATAGATCATGTAATCATGTTTAATTTGAGGGGATACACAACTCTGCAAATGTTTAGTTTTTGTCTCTCGTATTTTTATTATTTTTCTTTATTTTCTGAATCTATAAAAAATTTTAAAAATTATTTTCATATTCTACACGAAATTCCATTAATTTTAGGCTCAAAAATCACAAAAAAAGCTTTAATATTTTGTAAGTTATGGCTATTTGAAATTAGGGTTCTTGTAAAATCTGATTTGCAGGATATCTGACTTGTTGAGCCCATATCTCCCTTGTTCCTTATTATTTTTGTGTAAATCTAGTGTCTAAAATTAACTTTAGAATCTTATGAATCTTTTCCAATTAGTTTTGCATTCATATCTGTTATGGTTAATGAGTTATGAATTTTACGAAAAAGTAGTACGATTCTTTCACTTAGAAAAGTTACGATTTATGTAGACCATTCTGCTAGGGTTTTGTTGGATTTGTAAATTTTATGATCTTGTATGATATGTAGGCTGTCTTTTGTAATTTTTTTTTATGATTTTTAGGCATGTATAACTATTTTTAAAAAATTGGATTTCTTGCTACCGTTAATCTGCCAGAATTCGAAAATTGTATATTTATGCATGTTCTTGTATTTTCTTGGGTTTTAATTGATATTTGATCTATTTTTTTGTGTTCTTTTAATTCAAAAAGTGTTATGAAGTGTTTGGATCATGTTAGAAGACTTAGACCATTAGGTAGTTATAACTAATTAGGAATCTTAACCCTTTAGGAGACTAGAGTTAGAATCCAATGTAAATTGTTATTAATATTTTCTTTATTTCTTTTATTTTCTTTAGTTTCTTTATTTTTTATTATAAAAAAAATTGGTAAGTAGCCCTAAGGTAAGTACCAAAGAGAGCATTTGCATGGAGCTTATATGGAGCTAAACGGGAGTAAGCTAGGGATATCATTGCCATACTAGAAGAGAAGACCCTTTTTTAAGGGTAGCTTGCCCCAATGGCAACTATATTTATCAACAGGTAAGTAGCTCTAGACTTCTCGAATAACCATTGGCATGAAATTGTAGTAATAATAGAACTTTTATTTGATAAATTAAAATTAACTTTGTTTTTAATTTAACTGACTTTTGCATGTAATTAATTTAAATAAATACTTTGTAAATTAAAATTAATCTTGTTTGTAAATTAAACTAACATTGGCATGTAAAATAAATTTAATTTAATACTTGGTAATTGTAAAATAAATTTACATGTTATAAATCTTTATTAGGTTGTGATTGTTTAGGCTATACGTGATATTAGAATAAATTACACATGTACATAATTAACTTAGTTAAATTATCCTTAGGGTAACTTGGTGAAAATTAATTAATTAGGTTAAATAGAAACATAGGATTATTTGAAATTGAATTTGTTTGTAAATTAAATTCTCAATAATAAATTAATTTTATTCATCTGGTAAATATCATTTAAATAATTAGTAACCCCATAGATAGGAATTACTTGTGCATGAAAATTATGTGTAAACAACAACCCTTTTGTGAATTACTTGCGTGTGTAGGATTAGAATTATATTTTTTAGGATGAAGTTTAATAAAGGAATGATAAACAAGACTTTTAGAATCATTAGTAGAGGACTGGCACTCTAATTAAAGAGGTTAGACCAGGTGTAAGGGGTGCCTAACACCTTCCCCTTACGTACCCACTATCCCGAACCTAGACATTGGGCTATGGTAATGACGGTTGTGGAAACTCTGCAAGGAGTAAGTTGCCATCCATGACTCTCGAAAGAAACACTGAATATGTCCCGGTTATTACCCGGGTGGCGACTCCTGTCTATCTATGCCTTCGTGGCATAAATCCTTAGTACCATGGTAGTGTTATGGGAAGACGGTACTTACCAGTGGTTTGATTCTATTAGGATTGTATGAAGTGCATGTCTAGGAAATGCTGTCTAAGGAGGTGGTACTTAAGTGAGACCATTGTGACTCCACCATCTTTCCTGGGCATTACCTGGTGTATTTTATATAATTCTAATGGATGATATTTCGCCTCACGCTCCCCTCCCCACAACACCACTGAGTTCACCGCTCTGCAATAGCTTTGTATGCTGTCGCAAGTGAAAGAAATGATAGAGCAACTGAGTGAGATTACTTGAAGCTGTGACTTGAAGATGTATTGGGAATATTTTTTAGTGCATTGTAGGTATACTCATATACTTTAGATTTTGATATAATCATGTAATTATTTGTATGTAAAAACCTTTGAGCAGTTATACAAAAACGTTTATAATAATATTTTTGAACTGTAATCAAATGCAAATTATTGTAATATTAGCTTGAGATTTTATTTACTTGTAAATTTTTATAAAATTAATTTTATCACTCTAATGGATGTAACAGTGAAATTTCTTTCTAAGTCTTGTAGATAATGAATTATTTTCTTGATGATGAGTTGATTGCTTGAAATAAAATGAGAAATGATTTGTGAAATGTTGAGATTGAACTGGGAATATTTTTGTAAATTGCTTTTTCAGTTGATTTGAAGAACTGTTTTTCTAAATTTCTAGTCGGCATTCTGCCGAAATTTTTATAAAATTTTTAAATGTTAAATTAATTTCAAATAAAGTTTATGTCATCAGCGCAAAGTTTTAAAAATGCTTAATTATTCCTAAAAAGTTTTACGATAAATATTGGATTTAAAAACACTTAGTTTAAATTTTTGTCACCACGCCAGATTGCTAAATGGAATTGTTTTGCTAAAATCTCTTGTAGTATATTTAATAGATTATCGGTAGGTGAAGTACGATAATTTATTAGGTATTGTAATACCTTTTATCCGTATACATTGTAGCCGAGCAAGACATGTCACATTCGATGTCGGAGTACTCTATCTTATTTTACTTTATTTTTTTAATAATTTGTTCTCGTTATATTTTAATATCAATTATTTTTCTAAGGAGAAACCAGAGGAGTTTCCTCTATTTTATTATCATTTGACGTATGTCAATATTTACCTGTTTAAAAATTTTAACAATATTTTCTATACAATAATTCATCTATACTCATATCATCATTTCAAAATCATTATGTAATTCAAATCCATACTCATTTGTACAAATTCATTCATGCTTATTACATATATCAAAATTCTCAATTTCATTAGTTTACATAATTTGTAAACTAATTGCATAAATTCATAATTTACATTAGGTGCATATTACATACAATTTCCTAATTTTCATTACAATATAATAAATAATTATAATGCACAAATTACATAATATGACTAATGTGAGCCATATCTACATGCATTGCTAAGGAGGTAACAACCTTGAATACTTTAGACACTTCTGCAGATCTGGACTCAAAAAATCCCAGTCAATTGTCAACTAAATTTTAACTTCAGTACCTGCGTGAAGGAAACATTTCGTGGCGCTAAGCATTGCTGCTTAGTAGTGCAATAATATAATAAGAAAATAATATATACAACATTCAATTATTTAATAATATTAAATTTAGTCTTAATTTATTATGAGAGATGCATTTGTAATATTTATTTACATTCTACTTCTTTTGCAAATCTTCTTATCATTTTACTAATTTATTTCTAGGTATTTTGAATCATAGCATAGTAAATAAAATTTTAAAACTAATTCTAGTTTCTTTCTTATTCATTCATTTTTTTCACATTATTCTTAACAAATTTCACTGCTCAAGTAACCTATGATAGGCTGACTAAACTGGATAACGGATCGTTGGTACTGGACACCATGGTGCCTCGGGCCATCATACCATGGGACGCAAAACGTCAATCACGTATGCAGTCAGTATGGCCTAAGAGCCATGATAACATATCAGTATGGCTAAAAGCCATGATAACATATAATTAGACATAAAAGCTATGAGTGCGGGCGTAAAGTCATGAATACAGGCATAAAGCCTTTCGCAGTACTGCTAAAATAATACCCTATTGGCATGCCAATCTATCCAATCTAACACACGTGTCTAGGCAATACATGGGTACATAGTATCATTAAATGTTAATATATTGTGTTTTATGACTTCATTATTTCATGACAAATTCCAATTATAACTTATATATTAATTTGATCATTCATATGATCACAATTCTCATCAATGATTCTCATGCACTATTGTACTTAAAACATTCTTCTATGTTTTAGGGTCACTCAAATTCAAAAATCACATTTTATATATTATCAATCATAATAGCTTCTTTAATTTCTTTTATTATTCCTTATGTCTTTGGGATTACAATTCACATGTCACTATTCACTCAAATTCTTGACTTTGTCATATATAAAATGTATACAAATGTTTGATATATAATTATACCACATTTTGGTTTCTAAGTTTGTTGGCATTGATTGCCAATTGCAATTCAAAGCCTCCGAAATTTTATTTCAAATTTTCTGTTTTTGTGTCCTATGTTTACTGTTCTATTGATCTAAGCTACAGTGATAATTTAACTAACTTGTCTTCATCAAAATTGTTCCTTTATGTGTCTTCTTTAATTCTCTTTTTGAATCACTATATTTGGAGTTTTCTAGCTCAAGTTATGGCCATTTTACCATAACTAGCCGGATTACCTTTTACCCAGAATTTCTGGGCAGTCCTGGTTCTGCCAGATTTGGTAGTTCAATTTTAGCTAGCAATTTCAGTTGGTTAAGTCTAGAATTTGAGTTTGTATTCTGCATGAAAGTTGTTCTAAATTGTCTAAGCTTTTCATTGATATAAATTTCAGTTCAATTAGACCTTTCTACACTGAGTTATGGCCAAATAAACAAAAATTGTTCATTTGGTCACTTTTACCAGTCCAAAATTGGTTACCCAGATTTGGTCAATTTTTAGGGTATTCTAAGTTTATTTTCTGGGAAAAGTTTCTTTATCAAAGTTGTGGCATTATGTATCTAGTTTCATTTTCAATTGGCCTTGCACCAATTGAACCTACATAACTCAAGTTATAGCTACCAAACCTACTAGACTCATGCACCCTGCACTTTCATGGTTTTCAAGTTTTCAGGTAAATTTTGTATATTACATTTCAAGGTCTTATACCCATAATTTAGGTAAGGTCTCAGAATCAAATTTGTAGGTCTATGACTTAGCTTTCCAAATCATTTTGAATAATCTCATTTGGAGTTATATAGAGAAAGTTATACATTATTTTCTACACTGTCGACACAAGGCAATTTACTGGAGTACCAGGGAATTCCAATTTCAATACTTCCAACTTCCCCAAAATTTTCAACCAAGTTACTTTGAGATTTTTGTGACATCCCTTACCTGTCTATAGTGTAGCCGAGCAAGATATGCCACACAGTGTACTGGAACACCCTATTTTAATTCAATCATTTTTTTTATTCTTCCTAATTTATTTTTTTCATAATTATGAAGTATAATTTATGAAATATAATTCATTTAAGTCATTTATTGAAATTATAATTTATTTAAGGTTCCGAATTTTTTATAGAAAATCCGACAGAGTGCCGGCTAAAAATGGATAAAATAGTTTTTCGGAACCTGTGAAAAACACTTCTCAAATTTTCAATCAATCCCAAAATCCATTTCATCATCAAAATCTCAATATTTTTCAACAACATTTCCATTTCTCAATCATTCATTTCATATGATATTCGTATACAAGTCATACATAAATATTTAATTTTTTTCATTCATAAACACAATTCTCACTATTTACATTAATACCAAAATACATTACATGAGTTTTAATTGCACATGAGAAAGTAAAAGTTAATTACAAAATATCAAAATAAAATCTAGTGTCCTACCAATGCACTGATGACGGTGAGGTGACACGGACACTATACTGAGCTGCAGGAGGTCTCACCTAGTCTGTGGTCTACTGGGCTCTTGGTCGGTCTCTCCAGAACCTACGTGTGGCAAAAGCAATGCGCTAAGCAAAAATGCTTAGTGGTGCCAATAATAAAATAAAAAGAAATAAAAGTAAATAAATATGCAGTGCATGTCCTGATGTCTTATGCTGACAATTTTTCGATTATTATTGGTAATCTTATTTATTTTGTACTTGTTATATTCATAATTTCATTAAATTTATCCACTTTCATTTTTGGTTGCCCAAGTAACTTATACTGGATGACTGGACTGGATAAACGGGTAAACTGACACTGGGTATCAAGTACCTCAAGCCGTCACACCATCGGTCACATATGTATCTCCCGGTGTGCAATTGAACAACTAATAAGTTGTAATAACATTAGGCACAAGGTCAAGTATCAATATAGTGTCAAAATGGCTAAAAGCCATGAAATCACAGAATGGCATAATGCCATGTGCAGTACTGCTAATAAACACTATTGGCATGCCAACCTATCCAAACCAATCTTGCTAGGTGTACTATGGCATGTTATACTCTTAATTTATATAATTTTTGAAATTTAAGTTTAGGTGTTACTATTCATTCCATTAGTCAACAAAAATGTTGACTTTTGCATAGACAATAGGTACATTAGTTTTAATACTCCCAACATACCACATTTTGCATTCTAAAATTGTTGGTATTAGTTGCTAATATCATTTCTAAGCTTAATGCTAATTGTTCAAAATTTTCAGATTTCAAGCTTTGTGTTTACTGTTCTATTAGTTATTTTTGTAGTGGGAATTTGGCAAAGTGATCAACATGAAAGTTGTTCCTTTTTTTGTCTAGTTACATTTATTTTTTTGAATCACTCCATTTGGAGTTTTGTAGCTCAAGTTATGACCCAAAAACCACAACTGGCCAGATTACAAATTTTCCAGATTTTCTGAACTGATCAAATCTACAGTATTTTGAGTAGTGATTATAGGTCACTTTTTGAATATGTTATGGTCATAATTTGGGTTAGGTTTCTTCTTGAAAGTTGTAGGTCTATATCTCAGCTTGTTTCTGGTAAAATTTCAGGTCAATTGGACCTTTCTATGCTGAGTTATGGCCAAATGAGTAAACATTGTTCATTTGGTCATTTTTCCTAGGCAGAATGCAGGTCACTCGGATTAGGGCATGTCAACTTGGTTTGGTTTTATGGGCATGGTTTCTTCACCAAAGTTGTGCCATTATGTGTCTAGTTTCATGTCCAATTGGCTTTGCACCAATTAAACTTCTACAACTCCAGTTATTGCTACCCAAACCTGCTGGACTCATACTCAGTCCTACAGGTCAGCCAAGACAGCTCACCTAAACTCAAATCCAACATCCTTACTCACTTCAATTCCTTCTCACACACATTCAAATGGTCACTAATTGACCATTACAAGGTTAATAAACCATTACATAAGCAAACCTAACCCTAGCTGCTAAAATTTTTAGAGTGCATACACATTTTTATCTTGTTTTCTTACATTTCCTACTTCATGCCATTAAACATGAATTTAATCAAAATAGCAAAAGTTTGGACACTAACCTTGATTTAGCTAATTCCCAAAGCTTGAAAACTCCTCTTTTTCTCTTTCTTTTTGCTACCCAAGATTTGCTCTAGGTGTAAGGGTAAATATTTGTGAAGGGAAGCTAAGGTTTTGGGGTGATTTGGGTGGTGAACTCAAGCTTGGTGAAGCTTTAATGGAGTTTTTCTTCCTTTCTCTCTCTCTCCACATTTTTTACTGCCCCAAAGGTTGAAGATAGCTATTTAGTTCTTTAATTTTTATCTCCTTTTATTTATTTTTAAGTAGTTTATAGTGATGTGTCAAAATTTGGTTGGGTGGGAGGATATTTAATGACATCATAATGATGTCATAATTTAAATTTCTTTCATTTTCTCTCATTTTCTTGTCTACTTAATTTCAAATTAATTTTTAGCAATATTTATTCATATTTTGTATCATAATAATTATTTATTTAACTGAACAAGTAGGCCAAAAATCACCTCTGAGGGTGAAATGACTAAAATGCCCTCCGTTTGGCTTAATAGACCAAATTTGTCTGTACCGATTGAAAATTTTTTGTAAGTTTTACTTGGCATTCTAATGCCATAGGAACCTCAATGACCCTTCTCTGGAGTCCCAAAAATTATTTTATGAATTTTCCCTCGGGTCTAGGGCTCCTAGTTGCGAGAACCGCAACTTCCCACTAGGTTACCCATCGCTAGGGCACCGGCTCATTTAATTTAGTTGTATTTTATTTCTAAAATTTTTTCTAAATTTTTCTTATTAATATTTGAGTTAATTATGGTTCCTCACTTTAGTTTAAATATTTTTTCGGACGTTCTAGCTGTCCGCATCGACATCGTCACCGAATAAAGAGAATGTACGGAGTTGCTACAGTGAGGGTGTTACAACTCTTCCCCTCTAATTTAAATTTTGTCTTCAAAATTTACCTGATGCAAATAGTTGAGGGAACTGTTGCCTCATTGTCTCTTCACTTTCCCATGTTGCCTCCTCGGTGTTGTGGTGCCTCCAAAGTACTTTCACCAGTGGAATCTGCTTACTCCTCAACTCTTTCACTTCCTGAGCTAGAATCCATATGGGTTCTTCTTCATATGTCAAATCCAGTTTTACTTCAATTTCTTCTATGGAGATGACATGTGAAGGATCTAAGTAGTATCTTCTTAGCATAGATACGTGGAACACATTGTGGATCTTGTCCAGCTTTGGTGGTAAAGCTAGCTTGTAAGCCACTGGACCCACACGTTCAATGACTTCATATGGGCTAATGAACCTAGGGCTTAACTTACCTTTTCTTTCAAATCTCAATACCTTCTTCCATGGTGACACCTTGAGGAACACTTTGTCGCCAACCGCATATTCTATTTCTTTCCTCTTCAGGTCGGCATAGGATCTTTGTCTGTCTGAGGCAACTTCAGATTGGCTTTGATTAGTTTTACCTTCTCCTCAGTCTGTTTTACCAGGTTTGGCCCTACCAGTTTATCTTTACCCAATTCAGTCCAACACACTGGAGTTCTACGTTTCCTCCCATACAGTGCTTCATACAAGGCCATTTGGATGCTAGCTTGGTAGCTATTGTTGTATGCAAATTCTGCTAGTGGGAGGTATCTATCCCAACTTCCCTCAAACTCAATGACACAACTCCTCAGCATGTCCTTAAGGACCTGACATATATTTCATGTTATTATTATCATTTCAGTTCAATATTTGCATTAGTTCAATTGGTTTCAATTGTTTACCTGGATTACTCTTTCTGATTGCCCATCCGTCTGAGGATGGAAAGTTATGCTGAAGTGGAGTTGTATACCCAAGGATTCATGCAACTTCTTCCAAAATCTTGATGTAAACCTTGGGTCTCGATCAGATATGATGGAAAGTGGAATTCCATGCAGTCTAACTATCTCACTGATATACAATTCTGCTAACTTCTCCAGTGAGTAGTCAGTCCTAACTGGCAGAAAGTGTGCTAACTTCGTTAATCTATCTACTATCACCATACTGCATCATGCTTCTTCTGGGTGAGAGGTAGACCACTTACAAAATCCATGGTGACCGGATCTGATTTCCATTCAGGCATGCGTATAGGCTGTAGCAAACCCGATGAAACTTGATGTTCTGTCTTGACTTGCTGGCATGTCAAGCATTTAGTCACATAGTCAGCTATGTCCTTCTTCATACCAGGCCACCAATACTGAAGCTTCAAATCATGATACATTTTTATACTTCCTGGGTGTATAGCATAAACACTGGCGTGTGCCTCTTTTAGAATACTGGCCTTCAATTCCCCATCATCTGGTACATATACTCTTCCTTTGTAGTACAGACACCCATCTGCTTTCACTTCATAGTCAATTTCTTTCCCTTCTAGGATTTTGCTCATAATAGCCTTTAGCTTCTCATCTACCTTCTGCCCATCTAAAATCTACTGTAGCAGGTTTGGCCTCACTTGCAACTCAGCCAAAATAGCTCCATCTCGAGCCAAAGATAGACGGGCATTCAATGATCTCAAAGTTGTGATAGATTTTCTTCTCAAAGCATTAGCAACTACATTTGCCTTCGCAGGATGATAATCAATCACGCAATCATAGTCCTTCAAGAACTCAATCCATCGCCTCTGTCTAAGGTTGAGCTCCTTCTGGGTTGGCAAGTATTTCAGGCTTTTGTGGTTTGTGTAAATGTAGCAAGTAGTGCCTCCATATCTTCAATGCGAAGATAATTGTTGCAAGTTCTAGATCATGGGCAGGGTAATTCTGTTCATGTGGCCTTAGCTGCCTGGAAGCATAAGCGACCACCTTCCCCTCTTGCATTAATACACACCCTAACCCATTATGAGAGGCATCACTGTAGACCACAAAGTCCTTTCCCAACACTGGCTGTGTCAACACTAGTGCCTCTGTCAACATAGCCTTCAACTTCTCAAAACTGGTCTGACACTTGTCATTCTAATCAAATCTGACATTCTTGTGTAACAACTTGGTCATTGGAGCAGCTATTAAGGAAAATCCCTTCACAAATCTTCTGTAATACCCAGCTAGCCCTAAGAAGCTTCTAACCTCAATTATATTTCTGGGAGGCTTCCATTCCATCACTGCTTCTATTTTCATGGGATCCACTCTAATCCCATAAGCTGATACTATGTGTCCAAGGAATGCAATCTCATTCAACCAGAAGTCACACTTGGACAACTTAGCATACAACTTCTTTTCTCTTAGGGTTTGCAGAACAATCCTCAAATGCTCATCATGTTCTTCCTTGGTATTGGAATACACCAAAATATCATCAATAAAGACCACTACAAACCGATCTAAGTATGGATAGAAGATACGGTTCATAAGGTCCATGAATGCCGCTGTTGCATTTGTTAGGCCAAAGGGCATCACTAGGAACTCATAATGCCCATACCGGGTCCTGAATGCAGTCTTTGGCATATCTACATCCTTCACCCTCAACTGATGATACCCTGATCTGAGATCAATTTTGAAAACTACTCCTGCTCCCTTCAACTGATTAAACAAATCATCAATTCTAGGCAACAGATATTTATTCTTCACAGTCACTTTATTCAACTGTCGGTAATCAATGCACAACCTTAAAGTCCCATCCTTCTTCTTTACAAATAGCACTAGAGCTCCCCATGGTGACACACTGGGGCGTATGAACCCCTTATCCAGTAACTCCTGTAACTGGATTTTCAATTCCTTCAATTCTGTGGGTGCTATCCTATAAGGAGCAATAGAGATTGGTGCTGTACCCGGTAGTATCTCAATAGCAAATTTGACTTCCCTTTTTGATGGCAAGCCAGGCAATTCTTGAGGGAACACATCTGGGAAGTCTCCTACTGTGGGTATGTCACACAGATCTGGCTTAGCCTGCCTAGTATCCACTACATGTGCTAGGTAGGCTTCATAGCCTTTTCTCATCAGTTTTCTTGCAACTGTGGCTGAGATGACATTGGGCAAGATATCTGTCCTTTTCCCCACAACTGTGATCTCATTACCCTCAAGCGTTTTCAAAGAAATTCTCTTTCATTTACAATCAATCATTGCCTGATGACGTGACAACCAGTCCATTCCCAAAATCACATCAAACTCATGGAAAGGCAACTCAATCAGGTCTGCTAAGAATTCATACCCCTGAATCCTTAACGGGCAACCTTTGTATACTTTGTTCACCATTACACTGTGGCACAATGGATTAGTGACCAGAATGTCTTGGTCACTCTCCCCTACCAGTATCCCCCTTTCTACAGGTAAGTTGATGCAGATGTATGAATGAGTGGATCCTGGATCCACCAATGCATGCACAGATGTATTGTAGAGGGAGAACATACCCCTGATGACGTCCGGGGTATCTTGCTCCTCCTGAGCTCTTATGCCATAGGCTCTGGCAGGTGGTCTATCCTCAGGCCTCTCTGCTGGCTCAGATGTAGGCCTCTGTGATGGTCCCACTGCCTCAGATTTGCCAGATTTCCTACCCCTTTGTGGTGTAGGAGCAGGTCTGTCTACTTGTGTTGGGGCAGCTATAGTAGTTCTGTGTTGACAGTTCCTCAGCTGATGCTCTGTCGACCCACACCTTAAGCAAGCACCAGTCACTCTCCAACACTCCCCCTTATGCCATTTCAGGCAATGCGGATATGCAAAAGATGCTGGGGCTGGTCCCCTGAACCTCGTCCTTGGAGAGCTGCCCACTGATGGTGTGGACTGACCTCTCCTAAGGGTGAACTGTGGCCTGGGCCCCTGGGACTAACCCTGACCTTGAGGTTGACCTGAACTCTGTGCAGATGTACCTTTAAACTTCTTTCCTGGTGCAAGAGATGAGCTAGACTGACCTGGGCCCCTCTTCTACTGTCTCTCTCTTCTAGTCTGCTCACTTATTCTAACCTTTTTAACTTTTATTGCAGCTTCCACTAACTTGGTGAAGTCTATGATTCCCAAGGCAACTCTTACACCTTTCGGCTTCATTAGGGACTATCTCCCTTCCGTAGTGGCTCAGTCTGACAAATTCCTTTTCATACTCGGCCACTATCAGCTGTCTCTGCCTCAGGTTAATGAACTCTCTTCTTCTCTCTTCTAGGTATACACTACCCACATATTTCTTTTTGAATTCTGAGAGGAAGAAGTCCCAAGTTATTACTTCTAGTTGCACTTCACTAGACACTGTATCCCACCATTGGTAGGTTTCATCTTGCAACAGAGATATAGCAACTTCTAGATTTTGCTCTAGAGTGCAGTGGAGTTGTTTTAAAACTCCCTTGTTCTGTTCAACCAGTTTTCGGCTACAACAGAATCATCTTCTCTCTTGCCAAAGAAGTCCACTGCTCCAAATTTTTTCAATCTTTCTAGGTGTGATTTTTGCCGTGGAGGTGGAGGTGGTGGTGGCGTTACCCCAGCCATTTGTCTGAAGAATTCGGCCATTTGCTAGAACATGGCCTGTGGAGGTCGAGGTGCTCTACCGAGCCGGGCGGAGCAAGTTCTCCCCTACCCCCAGTCTCAGCTACTGCAGGTGGAGAATGACTCTCCACTTCCTCCTCAACTGCCCTCTAAGATGTGGGGTCCATATCCTAATCAAAATAACAAAGACAAATAGATCTGCATTAGTGTCACCTCGACTCTTACAAATGCAATGCACGGTATGGACTCTATATAGGCCTTGAAACGCCTAAATCATGCTCTGATACCACTAAATGTGACACCCCTTACCCGTCTACAGTGTAGCCGAGTAAGATATGCCACGCAGTATACCGGAACACCCTATTTTAATTCAATCATTTTTTTTATTCTTCTTAATTTATTTTTTTCATAGTTATGAAGTACAATTTATGAAATATAATTCATTTAAGTCATTTATTGAAATTATAATTTATTTGAGGTTCCGAAAATTTTATAGAAAATTCGGCAGAGTGCCGGCTAAAAATGGATAAAACAGTTCTTCAGAACCTGTGAAAAACACTTCCCAAATTTTCAATCAATCCCAAACTCCATTTCATCATCAAAATCTCAATATTTTTCAACAACATTTCCTTTTCTCAATCATTCATTTCATATGATATTCGTATACAAGTCATACATAAATATTCAATTTTTTTCATTCATAAACACAATTCTCACTATTTACATTAATACCAAAATACATTACATGAGTTTCAATTGCACATGAGAAAGTAAAAGTTAATTACAAAATATCAAAATAAAATCTAGTGTCCTACCAATGCACTGATGATGGTGAGGTGACACGGACACTATGTAGAGCTGCAGGAGATCTCACCCAGTCTGTGGTCTACTGGGCTCTCGGTTGGTCTCTCCAGAACCAACGCATGGCAAAAAGCAACGCGCTAAGCAAAAATGCTTAGTGGTGCCAATAATAAAATACAAAGAAATAATAGTAAATAAATATGCAGTGCATGTCCTGATGTCTTATGTTGATAATTTTTCGATCATTATTGGTAATCTTATTTATTTTGTACTTGTTATATTCATAATTTCATTAAATTTATCCACTTTCATTTTTGGTTGCCCAAGTAACCTATACTAGACGACTGGACTGGATAAACGGGTAAACTGGCACTAGGTATCAACTACCTCGGGCCGTCACACCATTGGTTACATATGCATCTCTCGGTGTGCAACTGAATAGCTAATAAACTGTAATAACATTAGGCATAAGGCCAAGTATCAACATAATGTCAGAATGGCTAAAAGCCATGAAATCACAGAATGGCATAATGCCATGTGCAGTACTGCTAACTGAACCCTATTGGCATGCCAACCTATCCAAACCAATCTTGCTAGGTGTACTAGGGTATGTTATACTCTTAATTTATATAATTCTTGAAATTTAAGTTTAGGTGTTACTATTCATTCCATTAGTCAACAAAAATGTTGACTTGCATAGACAATAGGTACATTAGTTTTAATACTCCCAACATACCACATTTTGCATTCTAAAATTATTGGTATTAGTTGCCAATACCATTTCTAAGCTTAATGTTAATTGTACAAAATTTTCAGATTTCAAGCTTTGTGTTTACTATTCTATTAGTCATTTTTGCAATGGGAATTTGGCAAAGTAATCAACATGAAAGTTGTTCCTTTTTTTGTCTAGTTACATTTCATTTTTTGAATCACTCCATTTGGAGTTTAGTAACTCAAGTTATGACCCAAAAACCACAACTGGCCGGATTACAAATTTTCCAGATTTTCTAGACTGACCAAATCTATAGTATTTTGAGCAGTGAATGTAGGTCACTTTTTGAATATGTTATGATCATAATTTGGGTTAGGTTTCTTCTTAAAAGTTGTAGGTCTATATCTCAACTTGTTTCTGGTAAAATTTTAGGTCAATTGGACATTTCTACACTGAGTTATGGTCAAATGAGTAAATACTGTTCATTTGGTCATTTTGCCCAGGCAGAATACAGGTCACCCGGATTAGGGCAATCTTTAGGTCAACTTGGTTTGGTTTTATGGGCATGGTTTCTTCACCAAAGTTGTGCCATTATGTGTCTAGTTTCATGTCCAATTGGCCTTGCACCAATTGAACCTCTACAACTCCAGTTATTGCTGCCCAAACCTGTTAGACTCATACTCAGTCCTGCAGGTCAGCCAAGGCAACTCACCTAAACTCAAATCCAACATCCTTACTCACTTCAATTCCTTCTCACACACATTCAAATGGTCACTAATTGACCATTACAAGGTTAATAAACCATTATATAAGCAAACTAGCTAACCCTAGCTGCCAAAATTTTTAGAGTGCACACACACATTTTTATCTTGTTTTCTTACATTTCCTACTTACTTCATGCCATTAAACATGAATTTAATCAAAATAGCAAAAGTTTGGACACTAACCTTGATTTAGCTAATTCCCAAAGCTTGAAAACTCCTCTAATTCTCTTTCTTTTTGCTGCCCAAGACTTGCTCTAGGTGTAAGGGTAAATATTTGTGAAGGGAAGCTAGGGTTTTAGGGTGATTTGGGTGGTGAACTCAAGCTTGGTGAAGCTTTAATGGAGTTTTTCTTCCTTTCTCTCTCTCTCTCCACGTTTTTGGCTACCCCAAAGGTTGAAGATAGCTGTTTAGTCCTTTAATTTTTATCTCCTTTTATTTATTTTTAAGTAGTTTATAATGATGTGTCAAAATTTGGTTGGGTGGGAGGATGTTTAATGATATCATAATGATGTCATATTCAAATTTCTTTTATTTTCTTTCCTTTTCTTGTCTACTTAATTTCAAATTAATTTTTAGCAATATTTATTCATATTTTGTGTCATAATAATTATTTACTTAACTGGACAAGTCGGCCAAAAATCACCTCTGAGGGCGAAATGACCAAAATGCCCTCCGTTTGGCTTAACAGACCAAAATTGTCTGTATTGATTGAAAATTTTTTCTAAGCATTTTTTTGGCATTCTAATGCCATAGGAACCTCAATGACCCTTCTCTGGTGTCCCAAAAATTATTTTATGAATTTTTCCTCGAGTCTAGGGCTCCTAGTTGTGAGAACCGCAACTTCCAATTAGGTTACCCATCGCTAGGGTACCGGCTCATTTAACTTAGTTGTATTTTATTTCTAAAATTTTTTCTAAATTTTTTTCATTAATATTTGAGTTAAGTATGGTTCCTCATTTTAGTTTAAATATTTTTCCGGACGTTCTAACTGTCCAGACCGACACTGGTCACCGAAACAGTAGAATGTACGGAGTTGTTACAGTGAGGGTGTTACAATTTTGGTTTGGGTCTAAACACAAGAATTTTAGATTTATGTATTATCTTTAATTTGGTATAAATTTCACTTTCATTTGGAGTTGTATAACTCAAGTTATGGTTAATTGAACACTCTGGACACAAGTTGTTCAGAATCTGTCCTATTATACATCCTTCAATTCAATCAATTTTTTTTGTTATCTCATCAACTTATAACACTCATAGCATGCCAAATAAACTAAATTTAGGCATACATGCATCATCTAGAGCATAGAAATTTATACCCTCAATTTCAGAAACCCTAACCCCAAGTTGTGGAAATTTCAAATTCACTTGAGTTTACTAGCACTAATCTTAGTTTCTTGCTTCCCTTAGCCTCCAATTATCTTTTCCATCAACCAAAACTTACTTCACCTTCTTGAATCCACCATGGTTGAAATTCTTGGCTACTCCATGCTCTAAATTTCTTTGCTTTCTTGGTTATTTTCTTCAATTCATGGCTCAAGGTTAGTTGTTTTCTTATTTTCCTACAATTTTGGTGGAAGAAACCTAGGTTATAAAGCTTAAATTAAGCTCTAATGGAGGATGAAAATGGAAGAGAAATTGAGAAATGGACAAGGGATGACTGGCTACTGGAAAAGATGAAGACTTTCTGATTTTTAAATCTATTTTATGATATTTATATTATTTAATTAACTAATGGCAAAGTTGTAAATATGGGTAGATGACATTTTTGTAATTACTTTAAATTTTCTAATCATTTTGGTTTGACTATTTATATAATTATATTTAATTTTTATAAACTCAATTATGTAAAGTAATCTTGCTTTATTAATTTAATAAATCTAATTTTTGATCAATGTGGAGCCTTTAAATTTTATTGACCAAATTTTACTCTTACTGGGTTTTCAGTTTATCTTTCTTTCTTTTTTCTTTTACTCATTTTTAATTAATTTTTCATTAATATTTATTTACATTTTATGTCATATAGTTCACTTACATAAATAAAAAAGTTGGTCAAAATCATCTCTGAAGGCAAAATGACCAAAATGCCATCCGTTTGGCTTAAGGAGCCAAAACTGTCTGCACCGATCTTAAAAATTCTCCTAACCTTTTCTTGGCATTCTAATACTACCTAGGGTGCCATAACTCTTCTTTGGCATCCCAAAAATTATTTCACAACGTTTCCCTCGGGTTTAGGACTGCTAACTATCTTTTACAGTAGCTTCCCGTTAGGTCACCCATCGTTGGGGTACCTTCTCATTTAACATTGGTGTATTTCATAGCTTAAATTTTTCTAAATTTTTCCTTACCATTATTTGGGTTATTTATAACTCCTCACTCTAGTTTACATATAGTTTCAGTCATTCTAGCTGTCTGGACAAACATTGGTCACCGGAACAGTCGAATGCACGGACTAGCTAAAGTGAGGGTGTTATAGGTATACTACGGGATCATGTTACATCTTACGAATGAGTAGGGTGTGACATATCCCAAGGCCTTAGTCCTCCTTTTTAGTGCTTTCTAGGGTTTTCCTATTGGTTTGGGTCTATTTACCTTATTTTAAGATATCACTTTTCTTATTTGGGTACTTGCCTTATTTGTCTGCTTACCATATTAGTTTTCTTATCATATTTACAACTTACCATATTAGCCACTTACCATGTTTGAATATTTAAATAATGAATCAAACAAGTAAATAAGGAAAATAATAAAGAAAAGAAAACTTTCTCAATTGGTTCATTTTGCAATTCGGCTAAGGTTGTGCACCAACTGTAGCCATCTCCTTTCTTGGTCCAAAGCATGTTTTCAAAGTCCCTAAAAACAGCAAATAAATAAGAAAATAGGTTAGTAGAAACAATAAAATGATAAAATTAAAATCTAAATTTTAACTTTTTTTGTTTCTAGAGGCAGCAACAATAAAAAATGCATAAAAAATATAAAACATGCATGAAAATTGATGAAATTTCATAGAGATGCTCTTAAGACATTATCAAAAAATTTAACACAAAAACATTGAAAAAGAGTAAAGGAAAAATTAAATTCAAATTGGAAAAAAGTTGCTATTTTCATGTACCTAGATTCTACCGTAACATATTAAAATGTGTTTGCACACCAATCTGTACAGAATTAGGAGAGAGTCAAAGTATGAAAGTTTTAAAGAGCATTTTGGACTCCAATTTAGGCTTAATAATCTCCCAAAAAAGTGAAGTAATCGCTAAGTTATCCCTCCCAAAGTTCTAGGTTGTGCAACAAAATCATACAAAACTTTAAAAAATCATAACTAAAAAACTATAAATTAAATCAAGATAGATTATGCATAAAAGTTGCACGATTTTGTACGAAGAATCGGGAAAAAAAAATTTTTCAGACTCAAAAACTTGTCTAATTGTGACTTATAAGTAAGGCAGTAGCTAAACATCCATAAACCATACACAGAGTTTGCAAGTGCTCTCAAAATATGTTATATGACATGTATGACTGAAAAAAGACTAAAAGTACTTGAAAGAGATGTAAAAGAGATGTTATACATATTTATATTATGTTTTTATCATGTTCTTACTTTTTAGAAAACTAAAAGAAGATAGGTAGAATGAGAGAGCCCAACTTAGCTTGTGAGAGAGGGGGAGAGTGGCATCTAGGGTCCTTTGGTGGCTAATGGCAATTCTTTAGATAGTGAATAAATTTGAATGAGTGCCTCTTTAGAAGAGCAAGAAGTGTATATATAGGCATCTCACTATTTAGGAAGATTTAGTCTAGGCTTAATTAGGAAAAGATATTTTTAGTACCTTCAGCATCCTTGAAACTATTTAAAGCTTTCATCATTGAACTCCTCACTGCCTCAAATTTGCAGGTTCTATAGGGATAAAAAGTTAGGGGTCTACAACAATACCATTTTGTTGAGGAGTTATAAGAGATGAAAAATTTTGAGTGATCCCTAGTCAGACAATATTTTTCAAATCTTTCATTTTCAAATTCTCTACTATGATTACTTTTAATAGAAGGTATTAGCAAAAAGCCTTTTCATATTTGAAAATTTTTAAAAAAAATTTCAAAAGCATAAAAACAATCATCCTTATGAGTAAGGAACACAACCTAAGTATACTTAAAGTAGTCATCGACAATAACAAATGCATAATGCATGCCTCCTAAACTAGCTACTCTATTTGGACCAAACAAATCTACATGCAATAATTGAAGAGGTTTAGAAGGGAATACCTTATTAGTTGACTTAATGAACTCTTAACTTGTTTACCCATTTGACATGTATCACATATATTATCTTTTTGAAACTTGATCTTTGGAAGCCTTTCAACAAGCTTAATGTTGTTAAAATTTGTAAGAAGCTCCATGCTATTAAGTGCATGCCTTCTATTCTAAGTCCACGTGTCATCACTAATAGATACAAAACACTTGATATCTTTGTTAGGCATAGCTTGTAGGTCAATAACATAAATATTTTCAACTCTTTCATCAATAAACAAAACTTTATTGTTGGACATTCTAGAAACAAAACATGATTTTGGTTCAAAAATGACTCTACAGCTTTGGTCATATAATTGACTCACTCTTAACAAATTATGTTTCAAACCATCAACAAGAAGAACCTTATCAAAGATAGGAGAATTTTCCATACCAAACTTACCTATCCTTACAATTCTTTCTTTGCCATTGTCTCAAAATGTCACTTAACCACTGCCATTTTTTTCCTCAAGGGAGATAAAATAATTAGAATTTTTAGTCATGTATAACATTCACTATCCAAATACCATTTGCTTTTCAAGTTTTGAGGATTTCTATAACACCCACCATTTTTCGATGTCAAAATTTCCATCGTTGATAGCAAATTCAAAGATTCCACAGATAAGAGAATGGTGGTAGAAAGTGTGCATGTGTGTGTGTGTGTCTATATATATATATATATATATATATATATATGGATGATGTGTTCAAAATGTATTTAAAAATGAAAATATTTTAAAGGTTTTATTTCATAAAGTTTTTAAGTGTTTCTTTGGATAGAAGGAATATATATGTATATATATATATATATATATATATATATATATATATATATATATATATATATATATATATATATATATATATATATATATATGGATGATGTGTTCAAAATGTATTTAAAAATGAAAATATTTTAAAGGTTTTATTTCATAAAGTTTTTAAGTGTTTCTTTGGATAGAAGGAACTTTGGCAGCTAAAGTCCTTTTTGGACAGAATGGACTTCAGCAGTCAAAATTATGACTTTCAACAGCTGAAAGTCCTTCAACAGTGAGAGTATAAAAAGGCCAATAGCTTGCTTTTTTGTCAACAAGTAACTTGAACTTTCACTTCCCTCTCTCTCTAAACTATTGTGACATGCAAATGGGTTTCTGAGGAGAATCTCTTGGCCATCTTATGTTTTGAAGCTTGATTCTCCTTTTGGGAAGCTTATTGAGAGGGGGTTAAACCTGAGATTGCCAACCACCTTTTTCTTAAGTCCAAGGGAAAGAGGTAAACTCTCCCTTCCTTTGATCTTTTAGAATGGTTCAAGTATGTTTTCGAAATGGTTAGATTATTGGTTTTTGAATGCATGTATGTTTAGGTGAGTTTTGGAGCATGGCTAGGCTAAGAATGGGGTTGAATGTTGAGTTTTTGATGTTTTTCTTGTTAATGTGATGTGTGAAGTCAATATAAACTTGAATTCTAGTTCTTAGTGGTTATATGTGAGCTTGATTTTAAGTTTCTTTAGGCCTTAAATGGCAAGTTTCCTTTGATGGATTTTAGAATTTCTTGAGGGTGTTATGTTTGAAGTTTGGTTGAATCTTGAATTCAAGTTCAATTTGGATTGCATGTGTAAATAGAGTGTGATTTCAAGTTATTTTTTACCCTAGTCATGTGTTTATATGTTTGGATTATGTTTCGGAGCTTTATGGTGAGTTTGGGTGTTATTAGGAGATGTCTTTTGCAGGTTTTCGACTTTGGAATTTTGGAAATTCCCAAGTTTTGCTGTCAAAACCATTATTTCAACAGCCGAAGCATGCAGTTTCTTGGGAAAATCTAGAAAATCTCCAGGTTAGGTAGTGAAGTCTAAGACTTCAGCAGCCATAGTGACAACTGGATTAAAAAGGGATTTTTGAGACCTAGGGGTTCGGTAGCTGAAGTCCAGGACTTTAGTAGCCGCAGTAGCTACTGGACTAAAAGGCCAGTCGAAGCCTAAGACTTTAGCAGCCGAATTGGGTTCTGCTAGGCGTATTCTCCCTTCCATTTTAAAGTTCTAAAACATGATTTTATGGTTTTTAAAGGCCTACAATAAGATGTTTAATATGTGTACAGAGTTTTAGAGCCTTGCATAACTCTTTAGGGTTCGATGTTGTAGGATTGGGCTTGAGCGACTTGGACAGTTAAAGATCCAAAGTTAGGTGGTTGATAGGCTACAAGATGTGAGTAATTCTAACCTTAATGAATGTAATTTATTTAAATTGAACATATGATCATTCACATGCATCATTTCATTATTTTTTAGGGTGTATGTATCTAGACCACAAATATGTTGCATTTTTGCATTCTTGTTGTTGATGCTTAATGAACTTTGGATGACCCACTGGCCTCCCCCATATTATGTGTATGTTATGTTTATGATGTGATCGTGCATTATCTGTGATGGTAAGACTAGGTGAGGCTTAATAAGCTCTTGGCACACTATTTTTAATCGAAAGTCCTAAGGAGCTTGTGTATGAGCCAGACACATTAGATATGTTACTTATTTAAGCAAAAGTCCTGAGGAGCCTCTATTTGAGCCAGGCAAATTGGATCTGGGAGACCATTAGTGACAAATCCATCTTATGTAAAGTATTTATGTTGTGAAAATTCATCTAAATGATGCATTGCATATGTATGAAATGAGAAAAATAAGTTATGTATGATTGGTTAGTTTACTCACTGAGCTTGTGTAAGCTTGCCCTATTCCCCTAACCCAGATGTAGGGGTTGCAGGAGTAGAGAGAGATCTTAGGGTAGCTAGCAGTAGGAAGAGTCTTAGTTTTAGCATATATTTTGGTGACATTAGTCTGGACATGTAAATATTGATGGATAGACACTATGCCGGATTGTAAAAGTTATCATTTAAAGGATGTTTAAGTTATATGTAATTGTATGTTACCATATTTTTAAGCATATTCTCGATGTCTAATGTATGATGTGAAAGTCGCATTTTATTATCTTTGTAACACCCCTAAGTTCGGTAGTGCGTTCTGCTGCTCCAGTGACCAGTGCTGTCCGGACAGCTAGGATGCCTAGAACCGTACTTTAATATGAGTGAGGAGACATAAAATAATGAAATACAAGAAGAGAAAATACAAGAAAAACAAAGAAAAAATAATAGCAAAGAAATGTAACCAAGTTAAGCGAGCCGGGAACCCTAGCGATGGGTGATCAAGACTGGAAGTCACGGCGTGGACCGTTGACTAACTCCCGGATCATGGGAACCCTGGAAAACATTTTTAGGACATAAATAGACCCTTATTGAAGTATAAATCTCATTAGAAAGATTAAAGAAAAATTAAATAATTAGTACAAAGAAAAGTGAGAAATCGAAAAACAGACAAAATACGGTGTTACCGAAAAATCGGGAATGCCACCCGAACAGGGGCATTATGGTCATTTGACATCCCGAAGTGTCTTTTGACCTAAATGTCCATTAAAAATAAATAATATTACACTTAGAAAATGAAATGAAAAATTAATTTGGTGGTACCTAAAGTAAATAGCTAAAATCATGGGTTAATGTGGGATTAAGTGAACAATTAGATTATTATATGATTTAAACCTAGTTAGTGGACCACTATAGGATTAATTAAACACTAAATGGGGCTGATGTAAGTCCACTATCTCCAGCAGCAACTTCATCTTCCCCATTTTCCCATCCAAGCCGAAATGAAGAGGTGAAGAATCCACCATTAACGTTTTCATGCAAGCTCTCATAACTCTCCAATTTCAACTCCAATCCCTTAAGTGGCTTCATGAAAGTTTGTCTACTCATCACAAGGAAGAGTTTGATACTAAATTTGAGAAGTTTAAGCAAGGTTTAACAAGCTCCAAACATAAGGTAAGTTCATAATTTTGAAGATAGCTTTGTTAAGTTTTGTGTGCATGTTATGGGTGTTGGTTTTGTGAAGGAAAATTTTGAGTTTGAAGAGTTATTGTTGTTTTCATTTTGGACAGCCATGGAGTCATGTTTTTGATGAGATGTTTGTGCATATAATTGATGAGAAATGGTGTTGATCATGATGATTTAATAACCTAGTGAATTACTTCATGTTTATATGGTGATTTTGGCACTTGGATGAGAATTGATGAATTGTAGGGCAATGTGGTGTTGAAGAAGGTTTTCGGCAGCTTGGGGACCCTTGAATAATTGTATGTATTGATGGAAGTGTTGGCAGAATGTTGACATAGAAGAATTGATGAATGTGTATGTAAATTAGTAGTGGAAATTATATGTAATGAATAGGTGTAGTTATGTACATATATTGCTAAATTTGGACTTTGTGGTTTAGGGTTGTATTTGATGTATTGAGAATGTTTGTATTCTGTCCAAATTAACCATATTAAGAAGTGATAAATGAATATGGAATGGTATAAAATCAGAATAAGGTATGGGGATTTAAAGTAGAGCAAGTTAAATGTGTGTTTGAATTGGGGTTTGAAAGACATATAGAGGGCAGTGTGCAAATAGACCTATAACTTTAAATGTGTAACCTCAATTGGTATGAGACCAATTGGAGGTGAAACTAGGCACAAAATGTGCCAACTTTCATTGAGAAAACATACCAAAATTCTGCTTGCAAGGTGACCTAAGAAAATGACCAATTCGGATTAGGTGCAATTAAGACCTGAAAAATGACCAATTGGGCAGCAGTGAGTGTTTAGGCCATAACTCACTCAAAACAGGTCCAATTGACCTGAAATTTTAACCATGAATAGTTAAGACCCATACCTACAAGTCTTATGAAGACACAAAAATCCAGAAATGACCAGAAGCAAGTCAAAAAGCTTGCACAAGTTCGGGTCCAAAAACTGGCCGAACCAAAGTTGATCAAATTGACCTAAAATTGACCTAATTTGATGCCATTTGACCAGCAATAGTGTAATGACCATAACTTGGTCTACTTAACTCGGATTGACCTGAAATTTTGCCCCGCGCGCAATAAGACATAGATCTACAAGTTTGTAGTTTTGACTGAAACCCGAAAACCGAGGGAAATAGGCCGTCCGGCTAGGTCAAACTAGTATCCCGAAATCCAGTAAGTTGCATTAAAATGCACTAAACAAGGAAATGAGTTTGGTAAAACGTACCAACCCTAAAACCCTATCGAATGTGACATATTAATGACACTAAAACCTAATTTACCTAAAACGCATCGAGGGTCGGTATATTAGGTAATTGAGCAAATAATAGCCTTCAGTGAATTACTTATCGAACATTATCGTTAGAGACAATTTAATTTAGTACTGAAACACTTCAAATTGTGTTTCTCAGTTAACAAGGACTCAGCAAAAGGGAAAGAAATACTGAGTCAAGACCAGGAGACAAATATCAGAGGTTTGTGCACAACAACTATTCTTTTGAATTATTTTCAATTGAAATAAATATTGACTATTTGTATATTATTGTTTTAAATTGTGGAAATGTATTTGAATGAATATTTATTGCTTGAAAAGCATTGTAAATGATTTGAAACTGTGAGAAATTATTTGAATGACATTGATGGATACTTATTGATTTAAAAGCATTGGAAATGGTTTGAAACCACAGCTATCATGTATATTGATTGTATTCCTCATTAGCTTGTCTAGTGGGACGAATTGAATTCCCTCTCTGTCAAGTGTTGAGGTGTGTGCGTTGAGGACGAATTGGATGAGTACTCATATTTTTGCTAGCTAGCTATGTTATTCCTCATTAGTCATCGACTTTTGGGACGAATTGAATACCTCATTAGCCATTGGCTTTTGGGACGAATTGAACTATGGATCATGACTAAGCTGTGTGTGATTTATTGATATGTATTGTGAGATTGTGAAATGGATTTAAACTCTCATTGACATATACTGTCTTTTGAATTCAAACATGATCTAACTTATGAAAATTATTGTGATATTGACAAATGGAGTTTAAATTCTTGTTGACAATTACTGTCTTGAATTTAACTATGATTTTAAGTATCCACTATTTACATGACTTATGAATTATGATTTAAATTGTATTTGGTTAATGTTGTGCACCATCGAGACATTGTCTCAAATGATAGCTTTATATTGTCGCGCAGTAGAGAAACAGACAGGGCAGCAGACTAGGCTGCATATATCTCCAGCAAGAGATCTTCGGGTATAATGAGTATACCAGTATTTTGCATTTTGTACTATAATGTATATTCACTGTATGTATATTGTGTTTTTGGTTTTGAGCAGTTGTAAATTCAAATTGTACCTTGAAGTTGTAAAATAATTATGAGCTGTTTTGACTTGTAAAAGCTGTATTATATTTCCTTATCTCAGACTTTGAAAAATTTCCATGGAATTGAGTTGATAAATTGTTGTGTTGAGAAATGTATTGGAGTTGAGATTTGGAACATTATTGAAGTGCTTTTTACAGGTTTTCTGAAGAACTGTTTTGTCCAAAATACAGATGGCACTCTGCCAAAATTTTTACAGAAATTCCAAATAAATCAAATGAGTTAGTTGTTTCACTTCAGATCACCAAAGTTTTTAATACCTATAAATAGTGCTCACCATTGTAAAAGAAGTAAGAAAAGTTTTTTAAAATCCCTTGTAGTATATTTAATGGGTTATCAGTAGACGGAGTTGATAATTCATTAGGTATACTACGGGATCATGTTATGCCTTACAGAGGGGTAGGGTGTGACATGTTTTGGTGGTATCAGAGCAAAGTTTTTAAATTCTGTTTTCACCTGTTATTTGAATATTTTTCTTCATAGTACAACTGCTCAATATCATTGTTTGATAGATACAGTACATTACATTATAAATATGCACTAACAGGAGGAAATCTCCTTGTGTTATTTGTTCAGGAGATCTTAAATCCTCGCATTGAATATGAAAGAGGGTGATCGTTCAGTCGATCAATCTATTGAGGCTGAGGTGCAAGGGGATGCCCCAGGCCTACATAATGTTAGTGGTTCACCTTGCACCACCGCAGCATCGCAGCTTTCTGCTCGCTCAGCAGATGGCTGCAATGTTCCAACAAATGGCTGGTAATGTACCTACTCAAGTCCTAATCAGACACCAGTGGTACAACCACAGTCTCCTACGAGGCAGTATGATAAATTGATGAAATATGGGGCTACAGAGTTTAAGGGGACAGTAGATCCTCTAGAAGCTGAACAGTGGTTAGAAAGGATGGATAGGGTATTCAAGAAACTACATTGCACAGAGGAGCTCAGATTTGAATACTCAGTGTCTTTGTTACAGGGGGATGCTTATGACTGGTGGAAAACCATTCCCCACAGTCTAGTGGAACCAGCAGTATTAACATGGAATGACTTTCTCAGGGAATTCAGACAGAAATATGTCCCTGATGCTTATGTAGACCAGAAGCTGCAAGAGTTCCTAAGTTTGAAACAGGGGGCGATCTGGTCGAGTATGAAAGAGAATTTTCCTGCCTTAGCCATTATGCAGTGAGTCTACTCTCTACCAGCAGGGAGAGATGCAAGAGGTTTGAAACTGGCTTGAAGCCCAGTATCAGAGTACAAGTAATTAGCTTCAAACACACTAACTTCTCTGAACTTGTTTCTCAAGCCCTAGAGTTGGAAAGAATTGAGATTGAGACTGCTCCTGAGAAAAAGAAATAAGAGAAGACAGATAAAGAGGGAAAGTCAGTAGAACAGAGTTCCAGTGGTCATACTGGGAAGAGGAAGAACTATTGGGGACATGGCAGAGGTGGCAAGAAATGCAGGGGAAGATATTCGTGACAGAGACCTCCCTATCCGGTCACAGAGTACCAGAGGTTCCTACCCTCCCGCCAATGTGAAACTTGTGGAAAGAATCATGGTGGAATCATTACAAGGCTATTGGAGCTGTTATAAGCGTGGAGGCACGGACACTTTGCCAAGGACTGCACTGTAGTCATAGAATTGGACCACCTCCTACTCTGCGGAAGGGTCGGTTGAGCCACTGTCACGAGTTCACAACCACCTAACAGAGGTAGTGGCAGGGGTAGAGGTAACCCAAAGCGGCAGCACGGTAAAACATTGAGCATGACGATTCTCGGTTAGAGTCTATGCAATGAGACAGAGGGAAGAGGCCGAGACATCTGATGTTGTGGCTGGTACCTTCTCAACTTTTAACCAAAACGTGTTTGTGTTATTTGATCTGGGTTCTACCCATTCTTATGTGAGTGCTAGCATCATTGATTGCATTGCTGTTCCATGTACAAAAATGGACTTTGAGGTGCTAGTAACAAGTCTGTTAGGACAGGAAGTCAGGGTTAATAGAATGTATAGAGATTGTCCTTTGGTGATCCAAGGACACACTTTCCTGTCTGATTTCATTGAAATGCCCTTCAGAGATTATGATATCATCTTGGGCATGGATTGGTTAGCTAGGCATCATGCCATGATTGACTGTAGGCTGAAGACAGTCACTTTTGGTCTCCCTCAGTACAGTGATGTGGTAATACAAGGGGAGAGGCAGTTATTGCCATCAAACATCATTTCGGCTGCACTAGCCAGAAAAATGATCAGAAAGGGGTGTGAAGCCTACTTGGCACATGTGGTAGACACCCAAGTGGGGAGTCCAGCATTGAAGGACATCCCTACAGTACATGACTTTCCAGATGTGTTTCCTGATGAATTGCCAGGATTACCTCCGGAAAGAGAAGTGCAGTTTGAAATTAATGTTATGCCTGGTGTGGATCCAATCTCCATAACACCATACAGAATGGCACCAGCGGAGTTGAAGGAGTTGAAGATACAATTGCAAGAATTACTTGAAAAGGGCTTCATCCGCCCTAGTGTGTCACCTTGGGGAGCACCAGTGTTGTTTGTTAAGAAGAAGGATGGTACTCTCCGCTTATGCATTGACTACCGACAGTTGAATAAGGTGACAATAAAGAACAGATATCCATTGCCTCGCATTGATGATCTGTTTGATCAGTTGAAGGGTGCAGCTGTATTCTCCAAAATTGATTTGCGATCTGGTTATTATCAGTTGAAGGTGCAAGAGCAGAGTATTCCAAAAACTGCTTTCAGAACTCGATATGGCCACTATGAGTTTCTAGTAATGCCATTCGGGTTAACAAATGCTCCAGCTGCTTTCATGGATCTGATGAACACTATCTTCAGACCATATCTTGATCAATTTGTGGTGGTGTTTATTGATGACATTTTGATATATTCAAGGAATGCAGAGGAGCATGACAGACATCTGCGGATTGTACTGCAGACTTTAAGGGAGAAACAGCTATACGCCAAATTGTCGAAATGTGAATTTTGGCTGAAAGAAATCTCCTTTTTGGGACATGTTGTGTCAGCTGAAGGGATCAAGGTAGATTCCAGCAAGGTAGAAGCTATCCTTAATTGGAAGCCGCCCAGGAACATCACAGAAATTCGCAGTTTTCTGGGTCTAGCTGGATATTACCGTCGGTTTGTGAAGGGATTTTCTATGTTATCTTCTCCACTGACCAAACTGCTTCAGAAAGATGTAAAATTTCAGTGGACAGATAAATGTCAGCAAAGTTTTGATGAGTTAAAGAGATGTTTGACTGAAGCTCCAATCCTCACTTTACCTACTCCGGGTAAAGAATACACAGTTTATAGTGATGCTTCTCACAATGGGTTAGGCTGTGTACTGATGCAAGATCGGAATGTCATTGCTTATGCATCACGCCAGCTGAAACCGCATGAGAGGAATTACCCAACACATGACACGGAGTTAGCACTATTGTTTTTGCTCAAGATCCGGAGACACTATCGTATGGAGAGAAATGCTACATTTTCACAGATCACAAGAGCTTGAAGTACTTAGGTACCCAGAAGGAATTGAATTTGAGGCAGAGGAGATGGTTAGAACTCATCAAAGATTATGATTGCTTAATAGACTATCAGCCAGGGAAAGCAAATGTGGTGGCTGACGCCTTAAGTCGCAAGACTATGGCAAATCTCAGAGTTTCTCCTATATCCATGGTATGTGAATTGAAAGCACAGCATGCCAGTTTAGAGATTGATGATGAGGGGCAGACAGTAGTTGCTTGGCATGTACAGCCAGTGTTGATTGATCAGATCAGAATGGCTGCTCAGAGTGATGAAAAGTATCGAAGCTACCGAAAGAAGTCAGGCAAGAAACCCGAATTATTGTGAGAGAGGATGGTTTATTGCTACATCGAGGCGAATAATGCGTTCCTAGTGATGTGGAATTGAGACAAATCATTATGAAGGAAGCACATGAGTCTCCATTTGCTATGCACCCTGGTGGAACTAAAATGTACAGAGGGCTGAAAGAGCATTACTGGTGGATGGGCATGAAAAGAGATATAGCTGAATTCGTTTCCAAATGCCTAACTTGTCAGCAAGTAAAAGCAGAACATCAAGTTCCAGCTGGTTTGTTACATCCTTTGTCAGTACCAAAGTGGAAATGGGAACGAATAACTATGGATTTTGTTACAGGACTTCCAAGAACACAGAGTAGTCATGATGCAGTATGGGTTATAGTTGACAGGTTGACCAAGTCTGCTCACTTTTTACCAGTTCGGATGGACTATAGCCTAGAAAGATTGGCCAGATTGTACATATATGAGATTGTAAAATTGCATGGAGTGCCAGTATCAATTGTGTCTGACAGAGATCCTAGGTTCACTTCTAGATTCTGGGGTAGTCTTCAGAGAGCCCTAGGAACTAGATTGAACTTCAAAGACAAAGATTCCACCCATGCATGATGGCCACCGAGAGGGTTATTCAGATATTGGAGGATATGCTACGGGCTTGTGTGATTGAATTTGAAGGTAGTTGGGATACACACTTGCCTTTGATTGAGTTTGCTTATAACAACAGCTACCAATCAAGCATAGGGATGCCTCCATATGAAGCTTTGTATGGTAGAAAGTGCAGAACTCCCCTATGTTGGGATGAGGTAGGTGAAAGGAAGATGATTGGGCCAGAAATTATTCAGCAGACAGAGGAAAAGATCAGATTGATTAGAGATAGACTCAAGGCTGCATCAGACCGTCAGAAGTCCTATGTTGATATGAAAAGAAGAGATATTGAGTACGCAGTGGGTGATAAGGTATTCCTCAAAGTTTCTCCTTGGAAGAGGATTATGAGATTTGGCAGAAAGGGGAAACTGAGTCCTCGTTTCATCGGACCATATGAAGTTCTGGAAAGAGTGGGTCCTTTGGCATATCGGTTGGCATTACCTCTAGAGCTAGCAAGGATACACAGTGTCTTCTATGTGTCCATGTTAAGGAGGTACAGATCTGACCCATCTCATGTACTGTCAGTTGAAGAGATTGAAGTAAATCCAGACCTCTCATATGAGGAAGAACCCATAAAAATTCTGGCTTTTGAGGTGAAGCAGCTAAGAAACAAACAGATACACACAGTTAAAGTCTTTGTGGAACCATCATTCGTGCCAGAAGCTACTTGGGAACGTGAAGAGGATATGAGGAGACAGCACCCACACTGTTCAGAGACTAATGCTGTAAAATTTCGAGACGAAATTTATTTTAAGGGGAGAGAATTGTAACACCCTAAGTTCGGTAGTGCGTTCACGCTCCGGTGACGATCTTTGTCAGGACAGCTAGGATGCCTAGAACCGTACTTCGATATGAGTGAGGAGACATAAAATAATGAAATACAAGAAGAGAAAATACAAGAAAAACAAAGAAAAAATAATAGCAAAGAAATGTAACCAAGTTAAGCGGTAGGAACCCTAGCGATGGGTGATCATAGGAAGTCACGGCGTGGACCGTTGACTAACCTCGGATCATGGAACCCTGGAAAACATTTTTAGGACATAAATAGACCCTTATTGAAGTATAAATCTCATTAGAAAGATTAAAGAAAAATTAAATAATTAGTACAAAGAAAAGTGAGAAATCGAAAAACAGACAAAATACGGTGTTACCGAAAAATCGGGAATGCCACCCGAACAGGGGCATTATGGTCATTTGACATCCCGAAGTGTCTTTTGACCTAAATTTCCATTAAAAATAAATAATATTACACTTAGAAAATGAAATGAAAAATTAATTTGGTGGTACCTAAAGTAAATAGCTAAAATCATGGGTTAATGTGGGATTAAGTGAACAATTAGATTATTATATGATTTAAACCTAGTTAGTGGACCACTATAGGATTAATTAAACACTAAATGGGGCTGATGTAAGTCCACTATCTCCAGCAGCAACTTCATCTTCCCCATTTTCCCATCCAAGCCGAAATGAAGAGGTGAAGAATCCACCATTAACGTTTTCATGCAAGCTCTCATAACTCTCCATTTTCAACTCCAATCCCTTAAGTGGCTTCATGAAAGTTTGTCTACTCATCACAAGGAAGAGTTTGATACTAAATTTGAGAAGTTTAAGCAAGGTTTAACAAGCTCCAAACATAAGGTAAGTTCATAATTTTGAAGATAGCTTTGTTAAGTTTTGTGTGCATGTTATGGGTGTTGGTTTTGTGAAGGAAAATTTTGAGTTTGAAGAGTTATTGTTGTTTTCATTTTGGACAGCTATGGAGTCATGTTTTTGATGAGATATTTGTGCATATAATTGATGAGAAATGGTGTTGATCATGATGATTTAATAACCTAGTGAATTACTTCATGTTTATATGGTGATTTTGACCTTGGATGAGAATTGATGAATTGTAGGGCAATGTGGTGTTGAAGAAGGTTTTCGGCAGCTTGGGGACCCTTGAATAATTGTATGTATTGATGGAAGTGTTGGCAGAATGTTGACATAGAAGAATTGATGAATGTGTATGTAAATTAGTAGTGGAAATTATATGTAATGAATAGGTGTAGTTATGTACATATATTGCTGAATTTGGACTTTGTGGTTTAGGGTTGTATTTGATGTATTGAGAATGTTTGTATTCTGTCCAAATTAACCATAGTAAGAAGTGATAAATGAATATGGAATGGTATAAAATCAGATTAAGGTATGGGGATTTAAAGTAGAGCAAGTTAAATGTGTGTTTGAATTGGGGTTTGAAAGACATATAGAGGGCAGTGTGCAAATAGACCTATAACTTTAAATGTGTAACCTCAATTGGTATGAGACCAATTGGAGGTGAAACTAGGCACAAAATGTGCCAACTTTCATTGAGAAAACATACCAAAATTCTACTTGCAAGGTGACCTAAGAAAATGACCAATTCGGATTAGGTGTAATTAGGACCTGAAAAATGACCAATTGGGCAGCAGTGAGTGTTTAGGCCATAACTCACTCAAAACAGGTCCAATTGACCTGAAATTTTAAACATGAATAGTTAAGACCCATACCTACAAGTATTATGAAGACACCAAAACCCAGAAATGACCAGAAGCAAGTCAAAAAGCTTGCACAAGTTCGGGTCCAAAAACTGGCCGAACCAAAGTTGACCAAATTGACCTAAAATTGACCTAATTTGATGCCATTTGACCAGCAATAGTGTAATGACCATAACTTGGTCTACTTAACTCGGATTGACCTGAAATTTTGCCCCGTGTGCAATAAGACATAGATCTACAAGTTTGTAGTTTTGACCGAAACCCGAAAACTGAGGAAAATAGGCCATCCGGCTAGGTCAAACTAGTATCCCGAAATCCAGCAAGTTGCATTAAAATGCACTAAACAAGGAAATGAGTTTGGTAAAACGTACCAATCCTAAAACGCTATTGAATGTGACATATTAATGACACTAAAACTTAATTTACCTAAAACGCATCGAGGGTCGGTATATTAGGTAATTGAGCAAATAATAGCCTTCAGTGAATTACTTATCAAACATTATCGTTAGAGACAATTTAATTTAGTACTGAAACACTTCAAATTGTGTTTCTCAGTTAATAAGGACTCAGCAAAAGGGAAAGAAATACTGAGTCAAGACCAGGAGACAAATATCAGAGGTTTGTGCACAACAACTATTCTTTTGAATTATTTTCAATTGAAATAAATATTGACTATTTGTATATTATTATTTTAAATTGTGGAAATGTATTTGAATGAATATTTATTGCTTGAAAAGCATTGTAAATGATTTGAAACTGTGAGAAATTATTTGAATGACATTGATGGATACTTATTGATTTAAAAGCATTGGAAATGGTTTGAAACCACAGCTATCATGTATATTGATTGTATTCCTCATTAGCTTGTCTAGTGGGACGAATTGAATTCCCTCTCTGGCTGAAGTGTTGAGGTGTGTGCCTGTTGAGGACGAATTGGATGAGTACTCATATTTTTGCTAGCTAGCTATGTTATTCCTCATTAGTCATCGACTTTTGGGACGAATTGAATACCTCATTAGCCATTGGCTTTTGGGACGAATTGAACTATGGATCATGATTAAGCTGTGTGTGATTTATTGATATGTATTGTGAGATTGTGAAATGGATTTAAACTCTCATTGACATATACTGTCTTTTGAATTCAAACATGATCCAACTTATGAAAATTATTGTGATATTGACAAATGGAGTTTAAATTCTTGTTGACAATTACTGTCTTGAATTTAACTATGATTTTAAGTATCCACTATTTACATGACTTATGAATTGTGATTTAAATTGTATTTGGTTAATGTTGTGCACCACTGAGACATTGTCTCAGCGATAGCTTTTTATTGCTGTCGCAGGTAGAGAAACAGACAGGGCAGCAGACTAGGCTGCATATATCTCCAGCAAGAGATCATCGGGTATAATGAGTATACCAGTATTTTGCATTTTGTACTATAATGTATATTCACTGTATGTATATTGTGTTTTTGGTTTTGAGCAGTTGTAAATTCAAATTGTACCTTGAAGTTGTAAAATAATTATGAGCTGTTTTGACTTGTAAAAGCTGTATTATATTTCCTTATCTCAGACTTTGAAAAATTTCCATGGAATTGAGTTGATAAATTATTGTGTTGAGAAATGTATTGGAGTTGAGATTTGGAACATTATTGAAGTGCTTTTTACAGGTTTTCCGAAGAACTGTTTTGTCCAAAATACAGATGGCACTCTGCCAAAATTTTTACAGAAATTCCAAATAAATCAAATGAGTTAGTTGTTTCACTTCAGATCACCAAAGTTTTTAATACCTGTAAATAGTGCTCACCACTGTAAAAGAAGTAAGAAAAGTTTTTTAAAATCCCTTGTAGTATATTTAATGGGTTATCAGTAGACGGAGTTGATAATTCATTAGGTATACTACGGGATCATGTTATGCCTTACAGAGGGGTAGGGTGTGACAATCTTTATGAAAGGTTCAAATTCATAACCAATATTTCACAATTTGTCCTATATGTTTCAAGGAAAGATGCAAAGTGTGAATGTGTGACCACCCTTACCCGTCTATAGTGTAGCCGAGCAAGATATGCCATGCAGTGTACCGGAACACCCTATTTTAATTCAAATATTTTTATTCTTCCTAATTTATTTTTATCATAGTTATGAAGTATAATTTGTGAAATATAATTCATTTAAGTCATTTATTGAAATTATAATTTATTTGAGGTTCCGAAAATTTTATAGAAAATCCAGCAGAGTAACGGCTAAAAATGGAGAAAATAGTTCTTCGAAACCTGTGAAAAACACTTCCAATAATCATTTCCAATCATTCTCAAGCTCTAATAATCATCAACATGGTCTCAACATTAACAATCATTTCAAGTTCTCAACATTAATCCACAATTTTATTCAAATTCAAAATCAACTAAAATTTCATGAAGATATTCTCAAATTATATTAATTAACAAAATTCTTCAAAATATGTACATCAACATATGATTACATAAATTTACTATTTACATGAGTTCATAATTTACAAATCACAAACTACTACCTATTACAAAATGCAAAAACATAATTTCAAAAGGGACCTAAAGGTCCTACCACTGATGCACTGTAGATGAGAGGTGACTCTGACTCTAGGCAGATCTGTGACCTCACCCAGTCTGTGGTCTGCTAGGCTCTCTGTCTGTCTCTCCAGAACCTACGCATGGCAAAAAGCAATGCACTAAGCAATAATGCTTAGTGGTGCCAATAATAAAATAAAAAGAACTAAAAGGAAATAACTATGCAGTGAATGTATTGATGTCTTATGCAAACAAATTTTTGATAATTATTGGTAGTCTTATTTATTTGGTACTTGTTATATTCATTATTTTATTAAATTTATCAACTTTCATTTTTGGTTGCCCAAGTAACCTATACTGGATGACTGGACTGGATAAATAGGCAAACTGGCACTGGGTATCAAGTACCTCAGGCCGTCACACCATTGGTCACATATGTGTCTCTCGGTGTGCAACAGAATAGCTAATAAGCTGTAATAACATTAGGCACAAGGCCAAGTCTCAACACAATGTCAGAATGGCTAAAAGCCGTGAAATCACAGAATGGCATAATGCCATGTGCAGTACTACTAACTGAACCCTATTGGCATGCCAACCTATCCAAACCAATCTTCCTAGGTGTACTAGGGCATGTTATACTTTTAAATTTTACAATTCTTGAAATTTAAGTTTAAGTGTTACTATTCATTTCATTAGTCAACTAAAATGTTGACTTTTGCATAGACAATAGGTATATTAGTTCTAATACTCCCAACATACCACATTTTGCATTCTAAAATTGTTGGTATTGGTTGCCAATACCATTTCTAAGCTTATTGCTAGTTGTTCAAAATTTTCAGATTTTAAGCCTTGTGTTTACTGTTCCATTGGTCATTTGTACAGTAAGAATTTGGCAAAGTTGTCTTCATGAAAGTTGTTCCTTATTTTGTCTAGTTACATTTCATTTTTTGAATTACTCCATTTGGAGTTTTGTAGCTCAAGTTATGGCCTAAACACTATAACTGGCCGGATTGGACAGAATCTAAAATTCTGGGCTAAACTGGTTCTACCAAATTTGGTAACCTAAGTTTGTTTGGCAATTTGACTAGATTATGATCAGAATTTGGATTTGTGTTCTTCATGAAAGTTGTAGGTCTATGTCTCAGATTTCTGTTGGTAAAATTTTAGGTCAATTGGACCTTTCTACACTGTGTTATGACCAAATGAATAAACACTGTTTATTTGGTCATTTTGCCTAGACAGAATGCAGATCACCCGGATTAGGGCAATTTTTAGGTCAGCTTAGTTTGGTTTTCTAGGCAAGGTTTCTATACCAAAGATGTGCCATTATGTATCTAGTTTCATTTCCAATTGTCCTTGCACTAATTGAACCTACACAACCCAAGTTATAGCTGCCCAAACAGGCTGGACTCACATCCAGACCTGCAGGTCACACAAGGCAGCTCAGCCAAACTAAAATCCCAAGCTACAACTCACTTCAATTCTTCATCATACACAGCCAAATGGTCACTAATTGATCATTTAAACTTTCATTTAGCAACACATGAACAAGATCCAAGTTTTTGTGTCCAAACCCTAGCTCCAATTCAAGCTTCACACAACACATGTCAATTAGGCATACTAATCCATTTCAAATTTATGTCTACACATCAACACCATTTCTAAGCCATTTTAAATCCATCAAAACCATCAACTACTACTCCCATATAGCTGGTCAAAATTCCATTCTCAATTTCACACATGATTTATCTCAATTTCTTAATTATTTATTCATATTCAAACTAAATTTTAAGAAATAAACAAGATTAAGTAATTAACATGCACTAACCTCTTTGGTCTCTTTATTGGCTTGTATAAACCTTGGAATTTCTTCACTTTATGATAATCAAAACCTTGCTCTTGATGTGGGATTTAATTTTTGTGAAGGTGATGACTGTTGAGTTTTTTGAGTTTTTGCTGTATTCTTATCCATTTTTTATTAGTTAATTTAAGTGTTGATTAAATATGATTAGTAGGATTTTTTTAATGACATCATAGTGATGTCATAATTGGCCTTTTATCTCATTTTCTCTTCTTTTCTTCTTTACTCATTTTCAATTTAATTTTTAGCAATATTTATTCATATTTTATGTCATAATAATTATTTACTTAACTGGATAAGTTGGCCAAAAATCACCTCCAAAGGCGAAATGACTAAAATGCCCTCCGTTTGGCTTAACAGACTAAAATTGTCTGTACCGATTGAAAAATTTTTCTAAGCATTTTCTTGGCATTCTAATGCCATAGAAACCTCAATGACCCTTCTCTGGACTCTCAAAAATTATTTTATGAATTTTCCCCCGGGTCTAAGGCTCCCAGTTGTGAGAACTGCAACTTCGCACTAGGTTACCCATCGCTAGGGCACCGGCTCATTTAACTTGATTGTATTTTATTTCTTAAATTTTTCTTAAATTTTTCTTATTAATATTTGAGTTAATTATGGTTCCTCACTTTAGTTTAAATATTTTTCCAGACGTTCTAGCTGTCCAGACTGACACCAATCACCAGAATAGTAGAATGCACAGAGTTGCTACAGGGAGGGTGTTACAGAATGGCATGAATTGGTTAATTTATGATTAAGATGAAAATATTCTATGAGTAATAGGTTTTTAGGCTTGCTATGAGTTTCGGTGGCCTTAAGTTGAGCCGATCTCTAGTGTCGGTAAAGGCCCCCAGTTTAGGTCATTACAATTTCAAGCACATCTACATGAAAACAATTCAACCAACTTTAGGTACCCAAACGTACTTGGGTCCTTGGGGTTTAGTGGTTCCATCATCATAAAAATCATAGATTCTACCATACTTAAGGTGGACTTTTCTAATTGCACACTTATAGTTGGTGTGACCAAATTTGCCATAATAATGATAATGACCATTAAACTTTCTTATTCTTGGTCTTGGGTATATGAATGTGCATATGGTCTCATGTAACCATTCTTTTTGTGCCTATCATAAGAATGTGAGCAAGAGGCATTATGAGTGTGATGGTTATAAGACCTAGTGAAATGTCCCCTATGGAAGTTTGGTCTGGATGCAAATTTCCTAGGTGTAGCTCTCTTATGGACATTTTATCTAATGACATGATGTTCATATGAATTCTTTATAGGTGCATTGCCACTAGAAGCCTTTAGCCCCTACCTTTTAGGACTTGACACCATAAGACTAGACTCTCGAGGACAAGGCTTACAAAAACTAGTTGCTTTCACAAATATGGCCTTGGAAGGAGTTGCTTGAGCAAATTTGTTATAGCCAAGGCCATGCGTGATACTAAGGGAGCTTTAGGAGTCCAAAATGGCATCAAGTTTGTCATTCCGTTTAGCAAATTTGGAAAGAGAGTTTTTAGTTCAAGAAGTTTATTTTTTAACTTTTCATTTTCTAGTTAGTGCTTATTTAAGGAATTTTACAATTTGTCATCTTAATTTATAGAATCCTTATATGAGGTCTCATTTTCCTTTCTCAAGCTAACTAACTCACTTTTCAAAGGCTTATTTTTATTTATGTATTTTTTTTATGATTCAACTCTAGTTCCTCAGTCATAACCTTAAGAGCACTAACTAGTTTATCATAAGAAAATTTAATAATGCCATCATTTAAAGTCACCTCATTGGAGCTTTCTTCCATTGCCATGAAGCATATGTTGGTAATCTCATTACCAGTCTCCTTATCTTTGGAGTCACTAGATTCATCTCATGTTACCTTGAATGCTTTCTTGAACTTTTTGGAACGTTCCTTCAACTTAGAACACTCTAATTTGATATGTCATGATTTGTTACACTCGTAGTAAATTATTGAATCCTTTTTTCTAGATTCACCCTTCTCCGTCTTGAAGTTCTTCTTTGAACAAACATATTATTTTAGAAGAGCATTTTTATTATTCTCCTTGTCACTAATGCCAACTTTTCTTTGAATTATTTATCATCATCACTTGAGTTTTCGAAGGAGACCTTTAGAAGCTATGTTCTTCTTAGCTTTGGGTGTCTCCTCCAGTTGTTCCCTTTTTAAAGTCATCTCATAATCTATGACATTACCCAAAAGCTCATCAAGTTCCACTTTGCTAAAATCCTTGGCATCCTTAAGTGAAGTCACCTTTGGTAGCCACTCTGTAACACCCCTATTTGCATAGCCTGGTATATTTTACTATTCCGATGATCGGTGTTGGTCTGGACAATCAAGGGAATTAGAACCTCGTCTAAGACACCTAGATAAGCCCTAAACACAAATAATTAGCAATTTCCAAATAGTTATGTATAAAGAAGAAAAACAGAACACAAGAAGTTAAATGAGCCGGGAGTCACAGCGATGGGTGACCTTCTCGAAAATGACTGCGAGGTCAGTCTAAACTCAAATTTCGAACCGTAAAATGTGACACTGCAGTTCTTAGGACTATTGTGAACACAGTGGAAAAGAGAAAATCATGAAAAAGAATTGTTAAGTAGGTCAAATAATTAGGTCAGAGATCCGAAAGAAATATCGAATAACTTGCAAACTGGATTGAACCAGCGAGGGGTAATTTGGTCAATTCACCCCTAGAGCTGACACCTAACCTAACTGTCCAATAAAATATGAGAAATGAAAATTTTAGAATATAGAATTAAATTAAAGAAGTGAGGAAAAAGAAAGGAAAAAGAAAAGAAAAGAAAAGAAAATAAAGAATAATGACATCATCATGGATGACATCATGTATGACTCAATAAATAATTATCAATTATTTACTTAATTTGACTAAGTCAATTTGGGATAAATACACATAAAATAACAAAATAAAGAAATTTATTTTTTGGTCTTCTTCCTCATGGATTTCCGCCACTCTTTCTTTCTCTTTAATTCTCTCACAATTCCACCATTTTTAACCCTTAAAAGCTTGATTTCTCCTTCTTTCCTCACCATAAAAACCCTAACCACCAACATTAAAGTTTGATTTTAGACCTTGGTGGAGTGATTAGTAACAAAAAGAAGAAGAAAAGAAGGAGATTTGGAGAATTAGAGAATCCATAAATCAAGGTATGTATAAATTGGTTTTAAATATTTAAATACTACTTGAAATTTAGTTGAGATGCATCGAAATTGTGAAGAAAATGAAAATAATCTTGCATGCATGATGAGTAGAAAATTCAGCAGCCATGATGTTAGGAGAGGTTGAAGTGTTTTAGTTCAATGAATTATGTATATAAGCCTAATTAAGAGTGTAGAGAATGTTTAGATACCTTAATTGCATAAATTGAAACACTTGGAAAAATTAGGGTTTTTGACCTTAGGGTTTTGGAAAAAAAATTGGAGAATTGGCAAATTGATGTAAAAGACCTTATTTGAGTTGAGAAATGGTCAATTGTGACCATTTGTGGTGTGTATGAATCGTTGGAAACAAGTTTAAATTCGGATTGGTGAGGGTCAATCTGTAGGCAGCTTGACCTAGGTCCCTTTCAGGGACCAAAACTGAAAATTTACCAACCCAACTGGTGTGAGACCAATTGGGAATGAAACTAGACACAAAATGGCACATTTTTTTTTTAGGAATCATGCTTAGAAAGTGACCATAACTTAGTGAACAATTAGGCCAAATTCGGAATTTGCAAACTAACCTGTACAAAAATGACCAAATGAATAGTAGTTACGTAAATGACCATAACTTGGTCTAGGAAGGTCCAAATGACCTAAAATTTTACCGGTAGAAATCTGAGACATTGCCCTACAACTTTCATGAAGAAAACAAACCAAAATTTTGAGCATAACCTGTTTGAAAAGCCACCTGCAATTAACCTACAAAAACTACCATTATCCAGTGAATGCCTAGAATTCTGGGTAAAACTAAATCCGGTCAGCCATGTTCAAATGGCTATAACTTAGGCTATAAAACTCCAAATGGAGTTATTCAAAAAGAAAAATAAATTTAAGACAATAAGGAACAACTTCTGTGAAGAAAATTTAGCCAAATTTCCACAACAACATGACCAATGAAATAGTGCAAAACAGGATACCAAAACTGAAAATTTGAAATTTGTGCCTAAAAGACTTAAAATTTGAGAAAACAACTAAAACCAACAAAATTGGTAACCAAAATGTAGTATGTGGGTATAATTGGATTTCCCATACCTTTTAAGCATAAGAAAGTCAATATTTTGACATGAATAGTAACCAGACGTGAAAATTTCCAAGAACATAAGTTTAAGTATATTGGGGCTATAATTGAGCATATATGAATTTAATTATTAGATTTATTGTGAGATAAGATACTGAAACACTGTCAATTGTGTGTTTCAGTTGAAAAAGACCCGAAAAATCTAAGGGACTGAGTCAAGGCTTAGTGGCGACTCACGTCAGGTTTGTGCACAATAAATCTATGTAATTGTTTTCCAATTGAAAATTTGAATTGCTATGCTTTATGAAATCACTGTGTTATTTATGAATTGTATTGCCATTTTGTGACTACAAAAATGACATTGGAAATTATTTGGGATCTTTCCTAAATTATTTTAATACTTTGTTTTGAATTGATTTTGTGTTCACACTTAGCATGACAGAACCACATTATTCCTCCTCCATTTATGGGGTTGAGATCATTTATTTTCCTTCCTCTCTGGCTTACCAGTTGAGGTTGTAGATCGGATGAGTACTCATTAGCTAGCTAGCCACGTCCCTCATTGATTTCGATTAGTGGGGTTGTAGATCGCTTTGTCATGGTGTACAACGTGACATTGATCAAAAATTTTGTGTCATGGCTTAAGTTGTGTATGAATTGGCAACACTGTGTTTATTAAATTGTTTGACCAAAATTGTGCTATAATGAGTTTTGATAATTTGTGAAATATTTAAATTGTAATTTATCAATGAATATTTTATGTAATGCATTTCGAGTTTTATTATGCACCACTGAGTATTTTTATACTCAGCGATAGCTTATTTTGCTGTCGCAGATAAGGGCAAAGAGATAGCAGCAGAGTGAGCTGCTATTGAGATAGAGGACTTTATAGACCTATTTGTACGGGTATTTATTTATACCCTTGTAGTTATTTTGATGTAAATATTGTATTGTCATATGTATTAATGTAAAGTTGTGCAGTTGTATAGTAAATTATAATAATATTATTTTGCATTTTCTTTTTTGTAAATTAAGACCTGTATATGTAAATTAAATTTTAAATGCAATGTGAATGAAATTATGAAATATTATGAGATGTCAAACTTTGATTGAATTATGGAATTAATTTGAATTATGTTGAACTGAGTCATTTTGGTGGTTGGGAGTTGTGGAAACAATTATTGGAAGTGTTTTTACAGGTTTTTGAAGAAATGTTTTCTCAAAATACAGATGGCACTCTGCCAAAATTTTTCTAAAATTTACAGACAAATAAAAATGGACAAAATTTTTTACTAATTTTGAAACTTCAGTTAAATGTTTTTAATTCCTACTATAATGCTCACCACTTCCAAAAGGTAAGAAAATAGTTTTAAAATCCCTTGTAGGGTACTTAATGAGTTATTGGTAGGTGAAGTTTGATAGTTCATTAGGTATTCTACGGGATCATGTTATGCCTTATAGAGGGGTAAGGTGTGACACACTCCTTAAGAAGGCTCTTTAGTGTCTTCTTCACAAGCTCTTCATTGGTGAATGTCTTTCCAAGTGATTTGATTACACCAATGATTTCCACAAATCTAATCATACATTTGGCTAATAGTCTCATTAAATTTCATCTTGAACAACTCATATTGATAGATTAGGGAATCCATCTTATTCTCCCTCATTTGGCTTATAACTTCATGAGTGATTACAAAAACATCCCAAGTTTCCTTGGCAGTAGACTTCTTACATATCTTGTTATACTCACTTTTACTAAGAACACAAAACAATACGTAAATTACTTTGTCATTTAGGGCCACTCTTTTATTTTTGGCTTCATTTTAGTCACCCTTAGTCTTGGTTATAATATTTCCATCTACTATTTTAGTAGGAGTGAAAGGACCATTCTTAACAACATCCCACAAATCCATTCGTTCTGATTTAAGGAAATAATGCATTTTATTTTCCTAATATAAAAAGTCATTACCATGAAAAAAAGGGGGTCTCACCACTGATTGATCTGTTTATGCATTGAGGGTTGCCATTTGATCATTACTCTGAGATGTTTAAATCTTATTTAATGGAGACTAGTTCTGATAACACTTGTTATCCCTTAAGCAACCCGAGAGAGAGAGAGAGGGGGGGGGGGGGGGAGATGAATTGGGCTCTAATAAAAAAATTGGATAAGGTAGGAAATTTAACAAATTAAAGATGAGAAAAAGAGAAGAAAAATACACATAAGGATTTGTAGAGGTTCGGCTATTGCAAGCCTATGTCCTCTTCTCAAGGCCTTCCTTGAGAGATAACTCCATTATCTATCTTCTTTGGGTGAAGATCAAACCCCTTACAATCCTTGAGAATAAACCCTAGCTCTCTTACAATCCATTTTCGCTTAAAGTGCAATTAATTGTCATGACCTGATCAGGGGGTCATAATTGGCGCTAGGGAACGGGTCAGCTTAAGATTGCCGAAACTCGTAGCAAGTCGAAGACTATAGACTTTGACCATCTAACGGCCCACTGTACTGATTTGAAACTTTTTCTAAAGTTAAAGGGATGTTCTTTTCACCACTAAGACTCAAACTCAAGTGCGTTACGCTAAAATTTCCTTTTTTTTCATGTTTTACTTTGCCATTTCCTTTGCACTCTGCTTTTCTTGAGCAGAGTTAAACTCTTTTTACACTCTTTGTAAGACTACTAAGAGCTATTTAACTTTCTTTCATCAAATAAAGGATTACTTAGAATCATTTCCCTACGAAGAGCATACTTATTTCCCTTTATTTTCTTATTTCTCTTATTACTATTCAAAGCATTAGATGCATTAACTTTGGAAGTTTTCCCTTAAGGAACCTCTTTTATATAACCATATCATATCATTTAACTTAACTACATTTTATTAATCACACTCGTCTGTACTTTTCTTTCATCATTAAATCTACTTTTAGTATTGAAACACATAAGAGGGTTTTTTATTATCCTAGTAGACTTCTATTACATATATTTCATGTTTAGTGTGATTAATAAGACATTACTTCCTTTATTCATTCATCCATTATCATACATCGGCCATATCTTTTATGCGACACAAACTACTAATAATTAATGACATAAATTGACAAGTTAGTTTTGCTCTTTTGTCTTTATCATTTCCTTATTTACTTCTATTTATAATTAGGGAACTCCACATTCCCCTTCTTATACTTATAAAATTATGCTTTATGCTTTTAAAGTACATTATGCTCTTCCATTTAGTTATAGAGGAAATAACTTCCTTACTCATGTAACCATACAGTCCTACCGGCAAGCACATCACATCCTAATATGTATTAAATAAACATGCCCCCATTAACCCTACACACATACATACATCCACTAGGCTATCTCATACCTTGACATTACATAAATACAAAACATGACATAAATACTAACAGGGGACATAGACACACTTGATCATACTCTTATATACTTGTGACATGGACATAATTACATAAACATCTATGAGTCTACTATTATTACATGAGTTATCTTTTTAACATGCTAAAGTCCTCCTACTTTCTTGAGCATTTACTACCTATAAAACCTGTGTCGATTTAGGAGGCAGGGGAAGAGGGTGAGTTGGGAGGCTTAGTAAACATAAACTACTTAAAACAATTATATTTTCTTATTATCACATACACATAAGCGTATCAATCACATGAATACAGCAATACTTAAACATTTGCAAACATGGCAGTTATGTCACCAGTGACTCCCTTATAAACCAATATGCCCAGTTCATATAGAAGCTCCTCGAGACTTTCTCTTACTATAAGCAATGTGCTCGGCTCATGTATAAACTCCTTAGGACTTCCTCTTTAAAAAATGACATGTGTCATATACCAAAGGCCTCGTAGGTCCCTCACCTAGCCTTTTGAATTTGAAACATACATAACATCACATGATCTCATATACCATTTGGGAGTCCATGGGTCATCCTTAATTTGCCTCTATTGTGCAAAATTCCATAAGTCCAACAAGTAATAAAGTCTGAGTAGAGTATCGCTCTCATGAGAACCCTATTGAGTACCAAACTACACGGTAATCATAATTATCTAGACTATCAATTGCAAAGAAGTAGTAATTAAATCTAATTAAAAAAATAAAATATAAAGCAATTAACTAAACTTGAATAACAATTAATAAAAGCATTCCAGAGCTAGGGGCTCACAATTCAATCAATTATAGATTTGATCTAATGCATTTAATAAATGGAAAATTATTACTTTGAAAGAAATTAATCCTATGTTATCTTAAGTCCTTTCTCAAAGCACTCGAGCTATATTTTAATTAACTTAAACCCTACTTTCGTGGTGATTAAATTAATTAAGATCCATTAAGTTCTTTAATTAACTGTTAGATCCATAAAAAATTCAAGCCTATCTTTTAATTAAGAATCCTGAGTTTAAAAACCTATTATTCCAATATTAATCTTCACCTTTTAGTCTTTCAATTAATATCTAAAATCAACACTAAGTGAAGCTCAACACTAAGCATTCGTTAAGAATGCAAGAGATTAAATTAATAAATAAAATACCTAATTTATTAAAATATAAACAAATTAAAGCCATAACTGAATTGAAAATGCTACATCCCTAACCCTAGAATAAAGAAACTACTCACACATGGTGAGTTTTACAATCAAGTTTATAAAATAAAATAGAAAAGACATAAAAAGAAATAAAATGAAAGAATCCATATGGAGAATCACAACTTTAGACTTTTGGAACTTCAGCTGGAGCTTCTTGTAAAAACCTTACATATCTATTTCTCCTCACACTTTTATTGAAGCTGATGTGCTCTCTTGAAAGTAAAAAGGTTCTTCCCCTTGAAACCCAACCTTATTGTATTTATATATGGTGTAAAACCCTTATTGCATAGTCCAAATAGCCTTGGAAGTCTTTCAAAAACAAGTGAGGAGGAAAAATCGAATTGGAATTTTGCCTCCAGGTCATTACATGGCTTGTGTAGTGTTGCATAGGTCTGCCCCATGTAACTTCTTAAACCTCGAATTTTCAGCTTTTATGTAGCTTAAAAGATTACATGAGACAAAGAAAATTACACGAGTTTAGTTACATGGGCCGTGTAACTTAAAATCTTCAAGAACTGGTTTACATGGGTCGTGTAATTTGTTGCACGCCTAATCTTCAAAGCTGCATCTTAATGCTCCAACTATTTTTCAATTCCTTCTATACCTTCCCGGACTATCAAAACATACCTAATAACATCCAAAATCATGTGATCAGACCCAATTAAACAAAACTCAAAAGATAACTAAAAAAACATAAAAATAAAAATAAAAAAAGTAACTAAATATGAATAAAATGCAATGAATATGATTCCTAAATGCCTATATGATGTGAATACATCAGTCTCACATCATAGACATTATTCAATTACAACAAAGTATGGTTCTAATGCATTACAACCTAATATCAATTCATTTTATAATGTATGATTATGCTTAAAGCATTAATTACATAAAAAAGCATATGAAATTCAATCAAATAGTTTATACTTACCTCTTATAGAACTTATCAATTATTCTGACCCTTTTGATCTAGTAGGTAAACTTTAACTTTAGTACGTATTTCTTAGAGTGCTCTGACACTAAACTGACTCAAGGCTCAACTTCTTTGGACTTTGATCACCAAATCTGAACAAGTGGTGAATCCACCAAAAAAATAATAATTATATATACAAGAGTCTCTATAAACATATTAAGAATCTTAACCCTTGGTTTTATACTTTCTAGGCCCATAAGATTAGGTTTTAGAACTAATAAACTCAAAAGAAAAGAAAAGCAGGTAGAAAGAACTTTGGCTGCCAAAGTGGGGAACTTCGGCTATCGAAGTCCTGAACTTCAAGTGTCCTCGGGGGGTAGTTGTAATGCCCTCACTTTAGGTAGTCCGTACATTCGACTATTTCGGTGACCAATGTCTGTCCGGACAATCAGAATGTCTGGAACTATATTTAAACTATAGTGATGAGTCATAAATAACTTAAATAATGATAAGAAAAATTTAAAAAAAAATTTAAGAAATGAAATGCAAAGAGGTTAAATGAGCCGGAGCTACGGCGATAGGTGACTTAACGGAAAATGGCTGTAAAGACAGTTAGCAATTCAAAACCCATAGGGAACCCTGTGAAATAATTTTTGGAACTCAGGTGAAGAGTTATTGAGTCTTAGATGACAATAAAATGCCAAGAAAATATGAAGAAAACTTTGTAAATTGGTATAGACAATTTTAGCTCATAAAGCACAACGAAGGGCATTTTGGTCATTTCACCTTCAGAGATGATTTTTGATCAACTTGTCCACTTAAGTAAGTGAGATTTATGACATAAAATATGAATAAATATTGTTAAAAATTTAATTAAAAATGAGTGAAAGAAAAAAGAAAAGAAAAGAAAAGAAAATGAAATTAAATTAAATTATTACATAAGCATTATGCATAAATGATGTCATTAAAATTTTCCAACCAATAGAAATTAGACAAGCACAAATAAAAGAGATAAAAGAAATTAACTAAAACCAAATCAAGTCATCTTCTTCCTTTTTTCTAAAGTGGCCGAACCATGAGTCCCATCTCCTTCCACCATTTTTTATCTTTAAAAGTTTCAATTCCCATCAATTTAATCCATATTTTTCCTACCTCCAAACACAAAAACTTGCTATCTAACCAAGCTAAAGTGATTAGAGGTAAAAAGAAGAGGAGAAATTGAAGAATTAGAAGACTTAGAATCTTGCCATATGAGGTTAATGCCATAACCAAGGTCCTTTCTTTCTTTAATCCTTATTAGAGTAGTGAATTAAGTGGAAATCTTATGAAATTGAAGGAAAATATTAAGTGTTTGAAGAATCAAAATAGCAGCCATGAGAAGATTGGGGTTTGATGAATTTTTGATGAAATTAATTTGTTTATTCATGTTGTTGATGAAAATATATGATAGATAAGTGGATTTGAATGAGTTTGGTATGTGTTAGATGCAATTAGGGATTATGAGGGTTAGGGTTTTGTGAAAAATTAGGGATTTTTATGCTTTGATGCTCAATTAGTGTTATTAAGGTCAATTAGTGACCATTGGTATGATTTGACCATAAAATGAAGTTGATTGTGGTAATGCATTAGGAATTAGAGGTGCTGCCCAATTGTTGAAAATTCTAGAGTTTGAGTCCAGTGAGTTTGGGTAGTCATAACTTGAGTTGTGTAGCTTCAATTGGTGTAAGGCCAATTGGAGGTGAAACTAGTGATATAATGCCACATTTTTCATAAAGAGACCCTACCCAGAAAACTAACTTAAGGTGACCAAAAAATTGCCTAAATCTTGATAACCAAAATCTAAACCTGGAAAATGACCAAATGAATAGTTTTTGTTCAAATGGCTATAACTTTGTGTAGAGAGGTTCAAATGACCTGATTATTGAACCCATGGAAAGCTTAGACAATGTAGAACAACTTTCATGGAGAATAAAAACCCAAATTCTGACCATAACCTATTCGAATTGCTAGCCAAATTTAGGATACCAAAACTACCAGAACCAAATCTGCCCAGAAAATCTGGGAATGGATCAATCTGGCTAGTTATGGTAAAAACGCCATAACATGAGCTACAAAACTCCAAATGGAGTGATTCAGAAAAAAATTAAAGTAGAAACATTAAGGAACAACTTTGATGAAGAAAAGTTAGCCAAAATCCCACTGTATATTGGTCTAATGGAATAGTAAACTTAGTAGATAAAATCTGAAATTGTGAAAAAATACTTCTAGGAAGCTTTGAATTGAAATTGGTAACGAATGCCAACAAATGTAGAAATCAAAATGTGGTACTATAGTGTAATTAGAATTTGCATATCTACTATTTATGAAAAAGTCAACATTTTTGTATGAATAGTAATGGAAATTGTAACCACTAAATTATGTGAAATAGTATAATAAACTAGAAAAGCCATTGTAAAGGTTAAATATATGATGTGATTAGTAATTTATGATTTTTGAATTTGAGTAATCCTAAAACATAGGAGAATAATTTATATGAAGAATCTTAGGCTAACATATGACTGTAACATGTCCAAATGGTTGGACAAAGTTGGGATTCCAGAATCTGCCTGGTTCTGAAATCAGAAGGAGACAATGAACCAGTTATGGTTATTTGACCATAACTGGAGCTCTAAAACTTTAATTGACATAATTCAAAATAATATGAATAATTAAGATGAAGACCTAGGACTTTATTATAGGAACCTGGAACCAATTCTAAGCCTAGGTGCTTGGAATTGTATGACAAAGAAAATGGAAAATCTTAAAACTAGTAGACTTATAGGGTTCAGCACCCTGGACAATCATTAATCAATTGGCTATAACTAGAGTTATACTACTTCAAAGTAAATGATTAAAAAGGGAAATTTAAGTTAATCTGAAATCCATGAAATGTTTATGGATTACTTGGAATATGAATGATAATTTATATAAATATTGTAACGAATAAATGAATCATATGAATATATGAATGGGACATTAGTTCTCATTATTGGAGAAAGGAAGAATGTTTTGAACACAATGGTACGTGAAACAATTAACGTGAATTGTGATCAATATAGATAATATAATGAATGTATAAATTACGTAGTAATGTGAGTTGGAAATTATGCTTCCATCATAACTAGAATTAAAATGCTATAAAATATAAATAGAAATTTTAATGAAATAATAAAATATATTAATGCTTAATGGTACTTATGTGCCCATGTATTGCCTAGACATATGTGTCAGATTGGATAGATTGGCATGCCAATAGGGGATTGTTTGAGCAGTACTGCGTAAGGCTTTATGCTTGTATTTATGGCTTTATGCCCACATTCATGGCTTGTATGCCTGATTATTTGTTACCATGACTTTTTAGCCATATTGATTGCATTCGTGGTTGACGTCTTGCATTTTCACGTCCCTTGGTATGACAACTTGAGGCACTACGATGCCCTGTGTCAACTATATTGATTGCATACGTGGTTGACATTTTGCATTCCATTGTATGATGGCCCGAGATACCACGGTGTCCAGTGCCAAGGACTCACTTATCCAGTTTAGTCAGCTTGTCATAGGTTACTTGGGCAGTGAAATAAGTTAAGAATATTAGGAATTAATAATATTAGAAACTAAATAAATGAGTAAGAGATACTTAAAATAAACTACATTAGCTATAAAATTTTATTTGTTATGAAATGATCTAAACATAAGAAAATGTGAAATAAAGGGATAAAAAGATTAGTAAAATAAATTTAACTTAAATAAATATTACAAATGCCTCTCTTATAATACTATGAATATGAATTTTAATATTTTAATTAATTTTGTATAATATATATTATTAATGTGAAATTAAGAGATAAGCGCTTCCAAAGAATGTCAAGAATGACAAAACATATTTAGTATTAAAATTCTATATGAAATCAAAATAATTTTTGATTATGGGAATTAGGTTTTATTTTTATCTTTATTTGTATATTATTTTCTTGTTGTTTTATTGCACCACTAAGAAGCAATGCTTAGCGCGATGGATTATTTCCTTCGCGCAGGTACTGAAGACAAAGCCCAGTGGACATTAGACTGAGATTTTGGAGTCCGGATCTGCAAAGTGTCCAAAGTTGCCACCTCCTCAGCAATGCATGTAGATAGGGCCCATATAGGTCATATTATGTATTTTACACATTATAATTAGTTACTATATTGAAATGCAAATTATGAAATTGTAATTAATATGTATATAATGTAAATTAATAAATTGTCTCTTTCATATGTAATTAAATTGTATATCATGTAGATTATGAATTTATGCAATTGGTGTATAAATCATGTAAATTAATGAAATTTGAGAATTTTTTTTTTTTTATATACATGAATTGAGCATAAATGGAAATGTATGGAAACGAATGTGAAATTAAAATATATAGATGATATTCAAAATGATGAAATGATTATGATGAGTATAGATAAGATTTTTATTGTAAAATATTATTGAAAATTTCAAGCAGGTGAATAGTGAAACACGCCAACTGTAAATAAAATAGAGAAAACTCTGTTAGTTTCTCCTTTAGAAATATAATTTATTTTTAACATATAACAAGAACAAATTATTAAAGGAATAAAGTAAGATAAGATAGGGTGCTCTGGCATCAAGTGTGACACGCCTTGCTCGGCTACACTGCAGACGAGTGAAGGGTGTTACAATAGTAGCCACTTTGACTATCGAAATAATGTTTTTGGTAGCTAAACTTAAGAATTTTCAAAATTTCTAAACTTGATTCTACTGCATCCCAACACAAAATAAACACCCAAACTCACTTTCCATTGTCCTAAACACAATCCAACCTAACCAACATAACAAGACATGATATAAAGACTTAGGAATACCCAAAGGTATCACATGCATTAGAATTTTCATCAAACCCAACAAATTTCTTAATTTTTTCATAAAAGTACAAAATCATTAAAATTAATCTCAAAAACCAAAAAGAAAATCCATGTAAACTTAAATCTCTTTTGTTATAAACTCTTGAAATCTTTAAACCTTAACATGTAACAAAGATTTATGCATTTTATGTCCCTTCCCAACTTATAAAACCTTAAGGAATTTCAAGAACCCAGATGCATGTAACCACTAAAACATCATTCTTTTGATTTAGTTCTAGGAAATGAAACTTTTAAATGAGAAAGGCAAAACCTATCTCTTATAGCTTAGATTCTCTACTTTAACTTAAGGTTTGCCCATGCCAAGCAGCACCCCAAAGTTGTTAAGAGATGGATCTTGCACCAATAATTATATGGACTTGCATGCTAACAAGAGAAACCCAATACAAGTTAAAATTCAATCTTTTAAAGAAGAAAGAAGAAAAATATAAAAATCAGAGAAATTGGATCACCTTAAGTGAAGAAATTGGTAGGTTGAAGCCCAATCCCCACTAACTTGGCTTTTTATACCCTTACCCTTTAAAGGGACTTTTGATTGCCGAAAGCTCAAACTTCGGCTACCAAAAGTCCTTTTATCTAAAAACCCATTAAGGGTCAGTTTTTGACACTGTACTTTGAGAGATGTTGCATTAATGCTCTACAACATTCTTGAAAAAATTAATACACTCAACAACCTCACATTTAATCTCAAAACATTAAAAAAATTACAACTAAAATAAGCTCTAAAAGAATTAAATGCTTGGCTCAAGTTCTAGAGAGAGAAAGTATGAGACAATTATAACACCCTCACTTCAGGTAGTTCTAAATATTCTACTATTCTGGAGACTAACATCTATTCAGATGACTATAATGTCTAGAACCACACTTAAAATAGAGTAAAGAGTCATGTTTTAATTTAATGAAGATCAAGTAAGGTTGTAGAAAAATAAAAGAATTGGTACGTAAATCGGTTAAATGAGCTCAAGCCCCGGTGATGGGTAACCTCACTAGGAAGTAACCATAGGTTCAGTGGCTATTCCAATTCTTATGGAATCTTGTAAGACCCTTAATTAAGACCTAAATTAAGGTATTATTATGAAATTAAAAAGGCAAGGAAAAGAAAAAAAAATAAGTTCAAATCATTAGATTTAAAGCTAAGGTGCAAAACGAAGTTAGGGACTTATTGGGTATTATGGAAAAGAATAACTGAAACCGGTAAGATCAAAATTTAGTTAATTAAATTTAAAATTCCAACATTGACAAAAAAATTGAAATTAATTAAGTTAATAAAGTGAGATTAGCTTAATTAATTAAGATTAAGATATAATTAAGACCTAAATTGAGGTATTATTATGAAATTAAAAAGGCAAGGAAAATAAAAAAAAAAGTTCAAATCAGTAGATTTAAAGCTAAGGTGCAAAATGGAGTTAGGGACTTATCGAGTATTATGGAAAATAAGAACTGAAACCCGGTAAGATCAAAATTTGGTCAATTAAATTTAAAATTTCAACATTTACAAAAAATGAAATTAATTAAGTTAATAAAGTGAGATTAGCTTAATTAATTAAGATTAAGATAATTTAATTATTAGTCAAACCTCATGATTACCAATGTCCTTATAATTACAAGATTGCCATTATGAAAAATTAAATAATATAAATATCATATGGAAGAGACAAAACTTAACATTCTTTTTCTTTTTTTTCTACCAAGTTGCCGTCCACCCTCTTCCCATCAATCCTCCATTGATGCTTTATTATAAGCTTAAAAAACCATACAATCTTCCATGATTTCCATGGGAAATTAAAAGAAAACCTACCATCCAACCTTGATTTGAAAAAAGTCATCAAGAATTCAAGGAAAAATTTGAAGTTTAGTGAAGGAGAAAATCTGGTTTGGGGAAGAACAAGAAGGGGAAATCAAGTTTGAGGAATTGAAGGTTGATTGAAGTGGATAGGGACTTGAAATCAATGTTAGTACTAAGAACTTCTCTTAATTTTGAAAGTTTCTACCAATTTAGTTAGGGTTTTGTTATAATTAGGGTTTTTTGTGGTATGATGCTTGTTTAGTGTTAAAATGTTATAATATGCCTAATGGATGTGAAATTAGTGAGAAATAACCATGATGGAGTGGAGAAATTAAGTAAATTGAAGTGCTACCATGAGTGCTGAATCTAGATAACTTGAGTCTAGTGGGCTTATTAGCTCATAACTTGAGCTACAGAACTCCAATTGATGTGAAACCAATGGGAGATGAAACCTAAGACAAAATTCTAAACCTTTCATGCAGAACACTTAACCAAAAAATGGCTGGAAGGTACCTCAATTTAGGCTAGAATCTAACAATGAAAACCTGAAACCTGGAAAACTAACCAAATGAATAGTACATAGTAAATTAAGCATAATTCACTCTACAAAACTCCAAATTCTATGATTCTTGAACCTGTGTAATCCTTAGACATAGGGGAACAATTCATATGAAGACCATAAAGCTAAATTATGGTTGTAACCTGTCCAAATTAGCTAGATAAAGTAAGTCCAGAATTCTGCCCTGATTCTGGAACTAACCTGGAAACCTGAGAAATTACCACCTAAACAGTTTTGGCAAAATGGCCATAACTGAAGCTACATATATGAAAATTAGATGATTCCAAAGCCAACATAACCATAAGACATTGAACTATAACTTTCATGTTTTGACCTAGACCCAGATATAAGGGCAAGGTGGTTAAAATGTTAGAGAAATTTAGAACATTAGAACTGAGAATTTCATTAGAACAGTGGTTAAAATGTTGGCCATTGATGTTATTGTAGCAAGGGGGTGGCTAAAATGAATGTGTTTTAGAAGTGTTTGAGAAATTATTATGTTGTTAACCCTATGTGTTGAACTATGATAATTGGAAAGCTTGGGTATTTGAATGGAAATTGTTTAAATTGTTTTAAAACCACAGTTGGCATGACAGACTTGTTTGCTTCCCTCATTAGTAAAGGCTAGTGAGGTTGAGATTGATTATATTACTTTCCTCTCTAGTTTGCCAGTTGAGGTTGAGATCGGATGAGTACTCATATTTGCTAGCTAGCCCTCGCTCATTAATAATGGTTAGTGAGGTTGAGATAACTTTGTTGTGGTGTACAACACGACATTGATCGTGAAATTTTGTGTCATGACTTAAACTGTGTGATTTTGGCAACACTAATAATTTTTGAATGTTTGTAATAAATGATTTATTGATACTTGGAAAATGTTATTAAGGTTTTATGATTCATGGAAATTTTAATATCTCAAATATTTTGCTATGAATTGATAAATTATATTTTTATTGGAATTTTAAATTAATAGTTGTGCACCACTGGGTTATATACTCAGCGATAGTTATTTTCATACTGTCTCAGGTAAAGGAAAAGACAAGGCAGTTGAGTTAGCGTACTAGAAGTTAGAATTGGTTTGATCAGTGGGTATATTCTAGGTATACCCTTGTGAATTATAAGTTTGATGTAATTATGGCTATATGTATGTAAGACTCATTTAAGTAGTTGTACAAAAATGTTATATTATTATTTTGCGACATTGAATGGATGTAAATTTGAAACGAATTGTTCCTTTGATTGTGAATGAAAAAAGCAACTTGATAAATGTTGATTTGATGAGTATTTGTAAAATATATATTGCTACAGGTTGTTGTCAACAGGTTTTAAATTTTGGTTTATTGAATTTTCAGTTGTTACCACGTCAATCTTTCGCAAAACTTTCTTAAAAAAAAATGCTTATTTTTCCTTGATTAAATTCATAGCACTTTCTTAAACATTTTTATCATCAAGTTAGTTTAAAAATGGATTTGAATTCGTTCAAAATCCCTTGTAGTATGTTTAATGGATTATTGGCAGACAGAGCTTGATAATTCATTAAGCATATTATGGGATTATGTCATATATTATGGAAGGTTAAGGTGTGATATGTTTTAGTGGTATCAGAACAAGTTTTAATGAATGTTTTGAATTGGAAATTTGAAATTTTTCTTGATAAGTATAACTGCTCAAATGTTATAGATTGATACATATAGTACATTTACATCCTAAAAATGGACTTAGGGGTAGAATTTCTTATGTTGGTTGTTTAGGAAGTAGAAATCCCTATGAGTTACAATGAAATAGGGGGATAATTCTGCAGAACAGTCTGTGGCAGCTAAAGTTAAAGGAGAGGCCCCAGCCCTTTAGGGTGCAGAAGGGCCAGCTATCCAAGCCCCACCTATGTAATTTCCTACTCAACTGGCTCAGCAGATGACTGGCAATGTGCAAGTACAACCCTAACCACCACAGAGACAGTATGAAAAGCTGATAAAGTATGGAGCTACAAAGTTCAAGGGTATTATGGACCCAGTAGAGGCAGAACAATGGTTGAAAAGAATGGATCTAGTTTTCAAGAAGTTCCAGTGTACAGAAGCTCTAAAATTTGAATATGCCGTGTCATTACTTTAGGGAGATGCATATGAATGGTTGAAGACAATCCCGAACAGTTTGTTGGAGCCCCCAATTCTGACATGGGGTGACTTTCTTAGGGAGTTAAGGCAGAAATATGTCCCTGACACATATGTGGACAAGAAGCTTCAAGAAAGACAGGGGCACAGAACGGTAGTTGAATATGAGAGAGAATTTTCCCGCCTGAGCCATTATGCAGGGGGCCTGCTCACTACTAGTAGAGGTAGATGTAAGAGGTTTGAGGTTAGTTTGAGGCCAAGCATCAGGATGCAAGTGGTAGGCTTTCGGTATATAAACTTCTCAGACCTGATTTCACAAGCTCTTGAACTTGAGAGAGTGGAACTGGAGATGACAGCTGAGAAGAGTGTGGGAGAGAAAGATAAGAGTGGGAAGACAACTGGTCAAAGTTCAAGCAGTGGATTAGGGAAGAGAAAGAGTTTTGGGGGATCTAGGACTCAGAGATTTGGTAAAGGTAGATACTCGAGACAAAGGCCAACTAGATCTAGTCAACAAATGCCCAGGGGATCCTTATTTGTTCACACCTGTGAGACTAATAGTAAGGTGCATGGAGGAGTGTGTTTTAAAGCCACTGGAGCCTATTATAACTGCTGTGGAACTGGACATTTTGCCATGGATTGCACTAATGTACGCTAATATGTGCCATATACTCCAGCAGAGGGGTCAGTTCAAGATTCTACCCCTAGAGTGTCATAGACTGCTAGTAGAGGTAGAGGCAGAGGCTGTGGAAGTGGTACAGCTAGCTAGGGTACAGTAAACCAGCCTGAACAAAGTGGTGCACTAGCTCGGTTATACACCATACGACAGAGGGAAGAAGCAGAGACTTTGGATATGGTAGCTGGCATATTCTCCTTCCTTGAACAAGATGTGTATGTGTTGTTTGACCCTGGCTCTACTCATTCATATGTTAGTGTTGGGGTTATTTGTGATATTGCTATTCCTTGTGTGAAAATGGACTATGATGTGTTAGTGACTAGTCCATTAGGGCAAGAGATAAAGGTGAATAAATTATATTGGGATTGTCCATTAGTGATCTAAGGACATACATTTTTGTCTGATTTGATTGAGATGCCCTTCAAAGACTATGATGTTATTTTGAGCATGGATTGGCTAACTAGGCACCATGTAATAATTGACTGTAGATTGAAGATAGTCACTTTTGGTCTCGCTTAGTATGCAGATGTGGTGATACAAGGGGAGAGACAGTTATTGCCCTCTAATCTCATTTCAGCTACACTAGCTAAAAAGATGATTCAAAAGGGGTTTGAAGCTTATCTGGCTCATGTGAGGAGTCTAGATCTTGAGGATATCCCTATAGTGTGTGATTTTTCTGATGTTTTTCCTAATGAATTGCTAAGATTACCCCCCATTAGAGAGGTGCAGTTTAAGATTGAGGTTATGCCTGGCGTGGAGCCAATATCTATCACTCCATATAAGATGACACCTGCAGAATTGAAAGAATTGTGACACCCCTTACCCGTCTACAGTATATCCGAGTAAGTTATGTCACACGGTGTACCGGAACACTTTATTTTTTCTTAATTAATTTTTATCATAGTTTTGAATATAACTTGTGAAATATAATTCATTTAAGTCATTTATTGAAATTATAATTTATTTGAGGTTCCGAAAATTTTATAGAAAATCCGGCAGAGTACCGGCTAAAAATGAAGAAAACAGTTCTTCGAAACCTGTGAAAAACACTTCCAAAATCATTTCCAAACAATCCCAACTCCATTTCATCAACAAAGTCTCAATATGATTTTCAACAACATTTCCATTACTCAAACATTCATTTCTCATGGTACTCATATACAAACAATAAATAAATACTCGAATTTTCCATTCATAACCACAATTTTCATTATATACATGAATATCAAAATACATTACATAAGTTCAATTACATATGAGAAAATAAAAGTTAGTTACAAAATACCAAAATGAAACCTAGTGTCCTACCAATGCACTGTAGATGGTGAGGTGACACGGACACTATGCAAAGCTGCAGGAGGTCTCACCCAGTCTGCGGTCTATTGGGCTCTCGGTCAGTATCTCCAGAACCTACGCGTGGCAAAAGTAACACGCTAAGCAATAATGCTTAGTGGTGCAATAACAAAATAAAAGGAAATAACAGAAGATAAATATGTATTGAATGTATCGATGTCTTACTTATTTTGTACTTGTTATATTCATTATTTCATTAAATTTATCCACTTTCATTTTTGGTTGCCCAAGTAACCTATCTTTGACGATCGGATGGATAAATCGTAACCGCATCGGGTATCTAGTACCTCGCCGTCACACCATCGGTCACATATGCATCTCCTGTGCAGCAATGTAACAGCTAATAAATCAGAATGACAATAGGCACAAGGCCAAATATCAACACAATGTCAGAATGGCTAAAAGCCATGAAATCATAGAATGGCATAATGCCATGTGCAGTACTGCTAACTGAACCCTATTGGCATGCCAAACTATCCAAACTAATATTGTTAGGTATACTAGGGCATTTGATACTTTTGAATTCTTCAATTTTTGAATTTCAAGTTTTGGTGTCACTATTCACTTCACTAGTCAACAAAAATGTTGACTTTTGCATAGAAAATAGGTACATTGGTTTTAACACTCTCAATGTACCACATTTTGCATCCAAAACTTGTTGGAATTAATCACCAATACCATTCCTAAGCTTAAAACTAAGGGAGCAGAATTTTCAGTTTTTGTACCCTAAATTTACTGTTCCATTAGTTACTGTTACAATGGGAATTTGAGAAAGTGATAAACATGAAAGTTGTTCCTTATTTTGTCTAGTTGAATTTCTTTTTTTGAATCACTTCATTTGGAGTTTTGTAACTCCAGTTATGGTCCAAAAACCACAGTTGGCCGGATTGAAAAATTGCAGAACTGACCATATCTATAGTGCAGTGAATAGTGATTGCAACCACCTTTTTGGATAGGTTCTGGTCATAATATGGGGTAGGTTTCTTCATGAAAGTTGTTTGTCTATATCTTAACTTGTTGCTGTAAAAATTTCAGGTCAATTGGGCCATTCTACAATGAGTTATGGCCAAATGAACAATTACTGTTCATTTGGTCATTCTGCAGAATCGGGTTGCAGGACATCCGGATTGGGGCCAGTTTTTGGTCCACTTGCTTTGGTCTTTTGGGCATGGTTTCTTCACCAAAATTGTGCCATTATGTGTCTAGTTTCATGTCCAATTGGCCAAACACCAATTGAACCTACACAGCCAAAGTTATGGCTGTCCAAATAGGCTGGACTCATAGCCACAACTGCTGCTCTCACTAGGCAGCATACCAAATCAGTTTGTAATGCTATAATTCACTCCAAATTATGGTCAAATTACCTCAAATGGTCACTAATTGACTATTAAAATGTTCATTCACCATTACATAAGTAAAACCCTAATTTCTCTCAAAACCCTAATTCCTAATTTCTTCAATCTTACATTATACATACAACTAAGGTTTTTAATTCACTTATACACATCAAGGGACACCCCTAGATTTTAATTCCATTCAAAGCCATCAAACTCAAGAAAGTTCATGGCTGTCAAAAATTTGAAGAAACTCTAACATGTATAATTTGTTTCAAATTTTACAATTCCTTAACTTAATTTGATGTTCTAACAAGAATTAAAAGGAGTGAGAGAGAAAAATATGGCACTAACCTCACTTGAGAGCTTTTCAAGAGCTTTAATTCTTCACCTTTTCTCTTTCTTTTTGCTGCCTAAGGGTTATTCAAGGTGTAAGGATGAGTTTTAGTGAAAGGAGTAGGAGGGTTTATGGTGAAATGAAGAGGAAAATGGAGCTTTGGTTGAGAATCAATGGAGGTTTGGCTATGGAATTTGAGAGCTACGGGTGAGTTTTGTGAAGGTGATGGCTGCTGGATTTTTATGAGGTTTTGCTGTATTCTTATCCATATTTTATTAGTTAATTTAAGTGTTGATTAAATGTGATTGGTGGGTAAGTGTTTAATGACATCATATGATGTCATAATTGGTATTTTCTTCCTTTTTTTTTCTTCTCTTCTCTACTCATTTTCAATTCAATTTTTACCAATATTTATTCATATTTTAGATCATAATAATTATTTACTTAACTGGACAAGTCGGCCAAAAATCGCCTCTGAAGGCGAAATGACCAAAATGCCCTCCGTTTGGCTTAACGGGTCAAAATTGTCTGTACCGATTGAAAAATTTTTCTAAATATTTTCTTGGCATTCTAATGCCATAGGAACCTCTATGACCCTTCTCTGGAGTCCCAAAAATTATTTTATGAATTTTTCCCCGGGTCTAGGGCTCCTAGTTGCGAGAACCGCAACTTCCCTCTGGGTTACCCATCGCTTGGGCACCAGCTCATTTAACTTGGTTGTATTTTATTTCTAAAATTTTTTACTAAATTTTTCTTATTAATATTTGAGTTAATTATGGTTCCTCACTTTAGTTTAAATATTTTTCCGAACGTTCTAGCTGTCCGGACCGACACCGGTCACCGGAACAGTAGAATATACGGAGTTGCTACCGGGAGGGTGTTACAAGAATTAAAGGTGCAATTACAGGAGTTGCTTGATAAAGGGTTCATACACCCTAGTATGTCACCGTGGGGAGCACCAGTGTTATTTGTTAAGAAGAAATATGATACTCTCCATCTGTGCATGTTAGTAGTATGCCCTAGAGCATATCATTTAGTATGTATCTTGTACCTGTTTTTATTAATAAAAGGCATTTCCACTTTTCCATTTACATAATATATTTATGTATAATAGAAAAGGTCCATTGATATTTTGTTAGAAATTCTATTCTTAAGTTGTTAAGAATATGAGTGACAGTATTTCTAGTACAAAGTATCATAAATAGGTTCACAATCGAAGATACTTCACAATAAGGACATGACTTATCCAAAAAGATTATATTCATGTTTGTTCCCAAGTTATTTATATGAGATATAAATAAGATGGAATGGTGAGTCTCATGCCATATAACAAACATGATAGGCACTTATACATGATAAGTAGGCCGAACCAATGACACTTATGACAAGCACAAAGAGTTTACTCTTGTCAATGTATTATCATAAATCATATCAGTGCATATAATCTTTAAACCTAAGATAGCACAGTTATCTTATATATAGGTGGTTTGAGTTTGATACTGCTTTCATACTTATACTATATATGAGTATATGGGCATGTGTTGGCTCCTACTAGTTATATATAGAGGTAGGTGTTGATCAAGATGGAATCTGTTCCTCTAAGTAAATAGAGATAAAATCCTATGTTCATTTAATTGTTCTTGATGTTTCAAGTTCCTGACCAGGACAGATAGATTTAATTAGAAAAAGAGTTTCTGATGAGAAAATCTTTTTAATCAAGAATTAGAATTAAAAGAGAACATAATATTCATAGCAAATGGGGTTTGACATAATCCATGACTCCAGCTTGAATTGGGATTTTATAATAGAAAGATTCTAGTGCATGGTAACATATGATTATAGGTTCATTTAAGATAAATCTTATTACTGATTAGGTGGCCTTGGCATGCTATTCTAGGTATTAACCATAGTCTATGAGGTGCATAAAATGATTTAGAGAAATCATTTATGGTAAGAAAGAGTTCTGATGATATTAAGAGTTGATATCTTGTCTCATTGTCAATTAGTGATGAGCCTAGTAAGTCACACACATACACAAGTAATCACCAAATTAAATATGATTTAATTAATTAATTAAAGAGTTTAATTGATTAATTAAATAGGTTTGGTTTGTAATTAGATTGCAAAGTCCCTAGCATGACTTGAAACCAAATCTAGATTATTGGATGTATAGTATAAGTTAAATTTATATTTAAAGCGTTTAAATATGAATTTAATTAATGAAAAATTAATTAATAAAGATTAATTAATTGATTTATATTTGATATAAATTGATTAGAAGAAGAGAAATAATTATTTTGGGTTGAGAACTCAAAATTAAGACACAGGGGCATTTTGGTCATTTCACAGAATGACATGTGGCACCATGAGATGGTGACATATGGCACTACACATAAGCTTGCCAAATGTCTTTTAATCATGTAAGATGATTAAAATTAAGATTAAATATAGGTTTGACACTTGGCACAATGGGATTGGGTCAATTAAACCTAGAACCAATCAAAAGGTAACATGTGGCAAGGGTTTTAAGTGATGACCTAACTATATAAGTGTTGTTATGAAAGAACAAAGAACACAAGCTGCTGCCTCCTCTTTGTGCCACCACCCAAAGGCTCCTCTCCCTTCTCTTCTTCTTCATCTCTCATCTATTCCAAGAGATTAGCAAACAATCTCTTGAATTAAAAATACTAGAAATCATTTCTAGTGTTCTGTTTACATCTGTAAAATCTTAAAAGGCAAAACTTGATTTTCTAATTCATAGAAAAAGCTTTAGAAGCTGTTCAAGGGCTGCCATAGGTGATCTTGGTGTGGACAAGCTAGAGGGACAACATCTAGTGTCCTAAAGATGCATCCCAAAGGTACAAATACGCTGTAGTGCATCAAGAGGTTAGTGTATTTGTTCTTGATCTAATCTAGGATTCTAAAAATTAATCTGATTAATTCTAAAATCTTAAATGGAAAATAAAAATTCAAAAACATATTAAAAGAGTTTTAATATGTTTTTTATCATTGAAATCAAATAGATAAAAATAAATCTTACATGATGCATGTGACCCTAGGTGAAAAATTTTGAATTCAATGATATAAACTTGTGTTTTCATGCTTCCGCTCCTTCAATTGGTATCAGAGCCACTATATTTGCCATTTAGATTGTTGATTATATAATTTAATTGTGTGGAATAATCATGAGATGATAGATCCATTGCTGGTTGGATAAAGAAGTGTGGCGGCATGCTTGATCTCACCGTCAATGGTGCGCCCTCTTTGGGCTTCATGGGTGGCGCAAGGTTTGGTTTTAAATTCTGCAATTGTTGTATAATCTAAGGCCTATCCTATGACTAATTAAAGTGTTTAATTATTAGTTTTAATCACACAATTAAATTTTGATTCAAATCTGAATTTTAAAAATTGTTTGAATGTGATTCAAATCTGAATTTTTAAATTTGTTTGAATGTGATTCAAATCTGAATTTTTAAATTTGTTTGAATCATATTCAAATATGGATTTTTAAGTTGAATATGAGATATTCAATTTAATTTAAGTATGTATGTTTTAGTTAATTGTTAAATAGTGATATGCATGATGGATGATCATGGACTATAAAAGACCAATGTGATTGGATTTATTTCTTTTATGTTTCTTTGGGATTGTAAATTAATTTATTTATTTTAATTTATTTTGGGCATGTATTATTAAGGTTGTAATAATTTTGGGTTTTAATTTCATTTATTTAAGTTCTTGTAAATTCGCCTTGGTATGCCAAGGATTACCATGTAATTGGATTGCAAGAAGATCAAGGAGGCTAAGAGCATTGGTGGGACCAGTGGGAGGAATTCAATATCAAGTGCTGATTATGTACTCCTTCAGCAACTCTTGTAATATGAATGAATGAAATGCACCTAGAAATGTCCTGATTCAATTCTTGGTGGCTCAGAATTGAATCCCTTAGAAAGTCCATGATCATACCATATTTATTTATTGTCCATGAATCCATGAGATGTATGTGAATGTATACAGTATATGATATATGCATGCTAAATAGATAATGTTCAAAGTGAGACCTTAATAGTAATTAGGATGACCATAAAATCTTCCAAACAAATGATTAAGTTGGAAATGCTATAATTAAAGTAATTATAACATAGGCCCTCCATTGGGGCAATTATTTTAAGAAATTTTAAATAGTTGCATAAGATGCAATTAATTTAAGAGATTTTCTTAAGAACAATTGTTAAGCATGAGATGTTGTAAATATGTAAATGGTTTGGTGGCCAATATTGGATGTACCTGAGGATATTAAAATTATTTGCATAATTACTGGCTCAATGGGATCAACTTAACTAATGCAAGATAAGTCAACTAGAAATCCATCCAACTAGGATTTCCATTTTCTACTTTGGAAGTGTAGGATTCGCTAAGTTAGTGGGAGGACCAATTTGATTAAAAGACCATAATCATTTTGGTTAATTACATGATACATTTACCAATTAATCTGGTTATTTTCTGCAGTTAATTTTCTGATAATAATGAGCACAGAACAACCACCACCATCCAATATCCTTGCAAGCATACTTGATCGCAATAGGTTGACAGGACCTAATCTGTCTGATTGGCTAAGAAATTTAAAACTTATCCTGAACCTTGAACATATAGGATATGCTCTAGACTCAAATATTCTTGGTCCCTTACCTCCAGAGGCCACTCTAGAGGAACATAAAACTTTGGACAAGTGGAAGGAGCTTGAAATGAGAGGTAAGTGTTACATGCTTGCTTCCATGAGTAATGAGTTACAGAAGCAGCATGAGAACATGCAGAGTGTGAATGAGATCCTCCTTCACATACAAGAGTTGTATGGTGAGCATAGCAGGAATGCTAGGTATGAGATATCTAGGCCGTTATTCAGCATGAGAATGTCTGAGGGACAGAATGTTGGGGATCATGTCCACAAGATGATTCAGCTAATTGAGCAGCTGGAACATCTTGACTTTAACATGGATTTCCAACTGCAGACGGATTTGATCCTTCAGTCCCTTCCTAAGTCTTTTAGGAATTTTGTGACCAATTTCCATATGACTAAATAGGAATGCACCTTGGCTGGTTTACTCAACATGCTGGTTATTGCCCAAAAGAATATACTGAGCAATAAAGGAAAATAGGTAGCTTTGATTGCATCTTCTTCTGTTGGAAAGTCTAACAAGAAGAAGGGCAATAAGAAAAAGAAATCTTAGATTCCTGGTCCTTCCAAGAAAATAGCTAAATAAAAAGGGAAGACTAAAGCTGATGGAGGCAAAGGAAAGTGTTTTCACTGCCAGAAGGATGGGCACTGGAAGAGGAACTGCCCAGAGTATCTTGCTTCTCTGAAAGACAAGAAGGATAGACCTTCGGAAGGTATGTTCATATCTTGTTATTTAGATTCTGATGATACTCATAGTTCATCTACAGCTTGGGTTTAAGATACTGGTGCCAATTCTCACATTTCTAATGATATGCAGGAACTAGCAAATAGGAGCAGCTTGCATTCCCGAGATGTTAGAGTCCAGATTGGTAATGGCTCAACTGTTGAAGCTTTAGCCATAAGATCTAAATCTTTTTACATGTTTGGATTTTACACCCTACTCCTCTGTAAGATGTAACATGATCTTGTAGTAAACCTAATGAATTACCGTGCTTCGCCTACCGATAGCCCATTAGATATACTACAAGGGATTTTAAAACAATTTTCGTGAAATTTAAATCATCGATTAAAATCTGGTGTTATAAAATTTTTTTCAAAATTTCGGCAAAGTGCCGGCTGTATTTTGAGAAAACAGTTCTTTAAACCTGAAAAAGAAAACACTCTCAATATGTTTTCTCAAATACAACTCCAATAACTTCATTTCAACTCACAATTCAAATCTCAATAATCAAATCAATTTATTCTCAAACCAACCTCATCATAAAAGAAACATTTCATTGATTACAAGACTCAAAATTAATATTACAAAACTATTCAGGTAAATGAAATCTCAAATTTATATTTACAATAATTTACATTTAATTACATACTAAAATATTTTACAATAGTTTTTATACAACTGCTCAAATAATTTACATGCATATTATTACATGCATATATCAAAACCTGTGTACATGCGTATACCTGGAGCTGATCTGAATGTCTCTTCAAAGAAGTTTATTCAATTGCTCTATGCTCTTTTCACCTGCGATAGCATATAAAGCTATCGCTGAGTGGTGAACTCAGTGGTGCACAACTATAACTTAAAACATAGTTCAATATACCTTAGCAAAATTACAGCAAATAATTTGGAAATCAGGATACTCATCAAATTCCAAAAATCAAATTATTCATTGCCAATAACATAAATCATTTGTATGAAATGACTTTGATGACGAAATTCAATTTATCAAATCACAACCAAACATTTAAGGTAATTCCAACAAAATCAATTATACATAAATCATAATTGAAATCACAATTATTTACTATTCAAAAACCATTCTTTAACTTGAAAACCATTCTTTATCTTGAAAACTATTCTTTATCTCACTAACTATGTAAGACTAATCCGAAAGGGCCATCTTTGGGGTGATTCTAACTCCCTATGGTCGGGGAGGTCGAATGGATTCTAACTCCCTATGGTCGGGGAGGTCGATTCATCGTGCACAGTACACATCACAATAATGAAACTTTCGAAAGGGCCATAACATAAAACTTAGATCTAAACTCTAATAAGAGGAGAATCTAAGCCTGTGCACGTACCATGGTAATCAAAACACAACTAACTCCATTGTCTTCTCAACAAATGAGAAAGACGGGTAATAACCTAGTCAAGCATCTATAGTGAGATATAAAACAATATCACAATCCTTTTAGTGAGTATAAATCACAATACAATTCGATTGAAAGTCAATTCCAATATTCAATAATTTTTATGCTCATCACAATTCAAATCATAAACTTGCATTTTTCCATGCAAATTGCCCATCATAGTTCAAAACATATTCTATCACAATTTTCCAAAACATAATTTATTCAATTCGCAACAATGCTTAATACTTGTTGAAATACCATTTCACAAAGCCAAATTCATACATACTATAACAATTTCAATAATCATTAAATTAAATCCAATGCTTGTTAAACACAATACATAAGAAAAATATGTCATTTAATCATATGAAATATTCAGAACAAAATCAGTTAAAAACTAGTTGTGCACAAACCTGATTTGAGTCGCTCCTAGGCCTTGACTCAATGTTCTTTATCCTTCTCAATATCCTTATCAACTGAAACATACAATTTAAAGTGTTTCAGTACTTAATGAATCCAACCATAAAATCCAATATCTAAATTTTCTTGGTACTATTCCCTTCAATTCATTTCATTAGTCAACTTATAATGTTGACCCTTGATGCACTCTAAGTGAGTCAATTCTAATGTTACCAATATGTCACATTTTATAGCCCTTTAGTGTTGGTATAAGTTACCAAATTCATTTTCAAGTGTATTGCATTTTATTGCAATTTACCGGATTTTGGTATACTATTTTGACCTAGCCGGATGACCTAGTTCCCTCAGTTTTCGGGTTTTGGTCCAAACTATAAACTTGTAGGTCTATGTCTTATTGCACGCGGGGCAAAATTTTAGGTCATTCTGAGTTGTGTAGACCAAGATATAGTCAATTTACCAATGATGGACAGAATGCACTAAAATGGTAGGCTTAGGTCATTTTTAGGTCACTTTTGGTTCGGCCTGTTTTGGTACCTAAACTTGTGCAAGCTATTGGGCTTAGTTATGGCCATTTCTGGGCTTTAGTGTCTTCATAAGAATTGTAGATATATGTCTAAAATATTCATGGTAAAAATTTCAGGTCATTTGGACCTGTTTTGAGTAAGTTATGGTCAAAACACTAACTGCTGCCCAAATGGTCAATTTCCAGGCTTTCAAGTCACTAATCCAATTTTTACTAACCTAAAATGTATATTGTTTTTACTAACCATACTTTGCATTGAAAATTGGCACTTCTAATGAACACAATTCATATTTCATTTTGGTCAATTATCTAACCACAACTCAATTTGTCAATTTTTCTAGCAACAACTCAGTTTAATGAAATGAAATGTCCAACAATACTCAATTAACTTAAACATCCAGCAGCTATTCTATTTAAGTAAACATCCATTACACTCCATTCAATGAAATCAATATCCAACTCTTATACAAACCTTCAAACCCTAATCCATTGATCAAAACCACTAATGTACATTCCATTAACTCATAATCAACATTAATATACATGAAATTAAAGCTCTCTTACATACATCAAAACTGCCCATTGTACATGTGTTTCAAGTTTCCATATTCAATTTACAACCCTACTTTAAAGTGTCCATTTCAAGCATACTCATGACAATTAAGCTCTAGTACATGTAAGCCCTCTAATCAACCTCACTAATCACCATATACATGAAAGAACAAATCATATTCCCATGGAATTTAAGGCTGCCAAAATTGAACACATTAATTACTCATCAAATCCTTCAATTTTCTCAACCAATCAATTCACCATAACCTTAATTCAAAGTTTAATTAAACAAGAAAGAGAAAATAGACACTTACCTTAACTTGAGCTTGACAAAACCTTGAAATTTTCTCTCATTTTTGTTGCCTATATGTTTCTCAAGATGTGTAGGCAAAATTTAGTGAACGAAAATGCAAGGATCATGGCTTGAAGATGGAAGAATGGAGCTTGCATAGTTGGCTGACCATGGAGGATTTGAGAGCATTTCATTTCGGCAAAGAGAGTAAGGTTGAAGAAGATGAGTGAAGTGGCTGTCCTTTTGTCCTCATATACCTTATATAGCTCCACTAACCCTCCACTAACCTTAGTTTAAACATTATAATAATTAAAGTTTAATTAATTCTAATTATACCCTCATTTTTCTCTATTTACATTATGTGTAATTTCATATCTAATTTCATTTTTCATGTGATTTTCAAAATTTAATATCATTTATTTTTAATTGAAATTTAGGTCAAAAGATGACTCGGGGTGTCAAATGACCACAATGCCCCTATTCGGGTTGCATTCCCGATTTTTCGGTAACATCGAGTTTTGTCGTTTTCTCGATTTCTCGTTTTTCTTTATACTAATTAATTAATTTTTCATTGATATTTCTAATGACATTTATACTTCAATGGATGTTTATTTAAGTCTTAAAAATATTTTCTAGGGTTCCCTGCAATCCAGGGCTAGTCAACGGTCCACGCCGCAACTTCCTAGTGCAGTCACCCATCGCTATGGTTTTCGACTTGTTTAACTTGGTTACATTTCATTGCTATTATTTTTCACTTGTTTTTCTTATATTTTATTTTCTTGTATTTCATTATTTTATGCCCTCACCCATATCTAAGTGTAGTTCTAGGCATCCTAGTTGTCCAGACAGACACTGTCATCAGAACAGTAGAACGCACTACCGAACATAGGGGTGTTACATTGGACATGTTTTGTGTTTGGATAATATTTTATATGTACCTGATGCTTTTAAGAACATCATTTCTATATCTAGTTTGACTAGAAATGGCTATGAATTTTAGCTCACAGATGATGTTTGCAATATTTATTTTGGAAATAAATATGTTGGCTCAAGTTATATGAATGATGGTCTTTATTATTTGGATAATAATGACAAACACAAAATGAACGCAAGTGATCTAAATGAATGCAATGCCATGGTGAAAATTAACTCAAGTTCAAAATATATTTGGCACTTAAGGTTATGTCATGTTGCAGAAGATAGGATTGCCAAACTAGAGAAAATGGGGATTCTTTCCTCATTGGGCTCTGAGCCTACTCCAACTTGTGAATCTTGCCTTCAGGGCAAAATGACTAGATCACTCTTTGTTGGACAAGGGCTAAGGGCTGAAAATATTTTAGAGCCAATACATAGTGATGTATGTGGTCCATTTAAGGAAATGGCTAGAGGTGGTTTTCATTACTTTATTACCTTTACTGATGATAAATCAAGGTTTGGGTATTTGTATTTGATGAAATACAAACATGAATCCTTTGAAAAGTTTAAAGAATTTAAATCTGAAGTAGAAAATCAAACAGGAAAGAGTATTAAAGCTCTTCGATCAGATCGTGGAGGTGAATATTTGAGTACTGAATTTGATGAATACTTGAGAGAACACGGCATTGTTTCCCAGCTGACTCCTCTAGGAACACCACAGCTGAATGGTGTATCTGAAAGGAGAAATCATACCCTATTGGATATGGTACGTAGTATAATGAGCTATACTGATATGCCAATCTCCTTTTGAGGATTTGCATTAGAATCAGCTTTGTATATTCTAAATAGGATTCCATCAAAATCGGTTTCTTCCACACCTTATGAGATATAGTATGGAAGAAAACCAAGTCTTAAGCATGTTAAGATTTGGGGTTATCCAGCTTATATAAAAAAGCTGAACACTGATAAATTGGAAACTAGATCAGAAAATGGTCGATTTGTTGGATATCCAAAAGATAGTTTTGGATTATTTTTATTTGCCTACTTCACAAAAGGTTGTGGTAAGTAGAGATGCCACATTTCTTGAACAACAGTTTGTTCAAAAGGGAGGCAAAGGAAGGCAAATAGAGTTAAAATTGGAGAATTCTGACCAACCAACAGATCAGATAGATATAGATCCATCTAGTCAATCTACACCCATTGATGAAACATCTACAGCTATTCCTCTTAGAACAACTAGGGTATCTCACCCACCAGTGAGATATGGTTTCCTTCATGAAGAAGAACAAGAGTTGTCTACTCATGAAGAAGTAGATCATGGAGATGATCCACTTACCTATGAAGAAGCTATACCAGATATAGACTCTTCAAAATGGATTGATGCTATGAAATCCGAGATTGATTCCATGTATAAGAATCAAGTTTGAGATCTTGTTGACCCACCTGAAGGTATTATACCTGTCGACACCATATTTTGGCCGATCCCCAAAATCAATAAAATGTTGAAACTGACCCCAGTACTAAGTCTCCTTGTGACCTCATTTCCGATCCCTCTTTGATAGATAGTCACATTTCCGATCTCTCCTCAAAGAATTGAATCAATGCTAAGTCCTCACATCTGTCAAATCCTTACCAATCTATTAAATCGCTCACCGATCTCTCCGACCTGTTGTAGTATAAACGAAGTGAACTAGATCTTTTCTTACCAGTTTTGTTGACGATCTCCCTTTCAAAAGTTTAAGAGCTAAGGTTTTGGTCCGGTTTAATGAGGATTCCGATCTTAAGTGTTCAAGTCAAATTTCCAATTTTAATCAAGTTCCGTTCAGCATTTCTTCCTTACCGATCTCATGCTCATCGTGTTTTCCGACCTCTCACACTTAGGTTAATAATCATTTTCAGTTACTTCAACATACTCAGACAATCAAGTGTTTAATAATTTAGAAATTTTCCGATCATAACCATTCATCGAACAAAAAAGGGCATTCCACTTCATTTCATTTCAAAAGTTTGTACAAGTCATTCAGCTGGGGGATCACCCCCAGCCTGATCTACATTTTGCTCATTTTCTCTCTCATCCTCGTCCTCCTCTTCACTTTCCTCCTCGCCTCCGGGAGCCAGGTCGGCCATCCAAGAGAAGTCCTCCTCTGGGTAACGCTTTTGGAGCTCGGCCAAGAGATCTTTGTGAGAGTTCACATAAGCTCCGGCTATTCCTGTCACCATCTCTTCATCTTTTGCCTTAAGCTCCTCAGCAAGGTGAGCGACCTGAGCAGCTTCGTTGGCCCGGAGCGCCTGGACTTCTCTAAGGGCATGATCCCTTTCAGCCAGAACATGAGTCTGTTCAGCCAGCTTATCTTCATAGTACTTCATGCACCCCTCAATTTGAGATATGTAATCCTGAGCAGATGAGAGTTGGGATCGGAGGGATGCCACTTGTTGACCCTTCTTCTCGACCTCCTTACCCAGGCGGTGTGCCTTTTTCCCGAACTATGTGCTGGTTCACCAGGCACTCTACATTCAGACTCATGGAGCGGGTTAGGATGTCGTCAAGATTGTCCGGAGACAGTCTATCCCGATCCTCCCGAAGGCAGATGGAAGACCCCAAGACTTTGGCAAAATCGGGGTTCTCCCGAACAGTCCGGTTGTTCTCCAGAGAAGCGATCAGCACTTGGGCGCCACGAGAAGGGGGCCTCGCAGGAGGACGAGAACAACCCCCTTTTGTGCTTGGAGCAACTGGAGGAGGTGGAGCCGGCTCTTCCCATTGAGGAGGAGATCGGACAGCTTCTGTGATCGGCGGCCCCGAAGGTCGAGATGGGCCTCCTTGCGTCTCCCCAGGTTCATGACCGGGTGTTTGAAGCAGTGCCGAACGCTTCATCTCTTTCACTTTTCTGGAAATCTCCCTTTCTTTCTTCCGCTTCCTGGAACCCTCACCACCCGCCATACCTGCACAAAAAAGAGGTCAGTGAGATCGCTAAGGTCCAAAGATCTGAGAAATAGAAAATACCGATGCCAAGATCAGAGAGCTGAAGCCCGCGACTTTCGCCCGTGATCAACTCCATCGTCCAATGATGCAGCTCGACAGTTACCGCATCTAAACAGGAGTACTTTTGAGTGGCAGCTTGATTCTTCAGTTCCATCAGTATTAGGCTTTCCTCATTGTTCAGGGTAATACGCTTCGAAATTAAGGCCCCTGGTGCCACCAGCTACGGGGGAAGTCCTCAAAGTAGGTCAGATTTTTGCTCCTCAGAATGAAGAAGCGGTTCTTCCAATTCTTAAGGGAGGAGGGCAGATCGGTGAAGAGCCCACAATGAGGCTTCGCCTGAAAGAACCAGTGCTCGTCGTCCTTTCGGCGAGTTAGCCTGTGCAGTTCGGCGAACACCTTAGCCGTAGGTCTGACTCCCTTAGCTCGGCACAGGCCTCGGAAGGCTACCAAGATTCGCCACGAGTTAGGGTGAATTTGGACAATGCACACTCAGTGAAATTTTAGGACCTCCTTGAAGAAGTCGTCCAGAGGGAACCGAAGACCGGCCTTTAACTGTTCCTCGTATACCATCACCATGTCATTCCCTTCAAAGAAGTGATCGGCTCGGTGATCGCCGTGACACCTGATAAGTTCATATGAATCGGGCTCAATGTTGTACTCCTGGCTAAATGATTGCAGATCGGATTCTTGCAAGATCGACGGCAGCTCGTCCATAGGAAGATTCTCCCTCCCCAAAGAAGGTGCATGCCTTGATGGAGCGATCCGCCCCCGAGCTGGAACGGAGACCCTAGGAGGTTCTGGTTGTGCTCTCGGCCCGACCACCTCTTCTTCATCAGACGACCATGAAACATGGACGGAAGGTGGGCTTGCAGCTCTCTGACCTTCGGCGCCGCTCATTTTTAAGGAAAACAAAGAACTTAAAGCTAAAAGAAGGATTAAAAACCTTACCGGAGCTTGAACGGAGTCGGAAGAGCTTGAAAATCGGGAGAGTTTTGGAATTGCTTGCGAGAGACAGAAAATGGCATAAGTAAGAAACTGGCTAACCCCTACCCCTATTTATACTCCTCCGAGCATTTAATGCTCACGATGTCCCAGACAATGCATCGGTTAACGGGATTCGCCAGCTGTTCTGACACGTCTCTCAAATTCCATAAAGAGAATGGCTAATTAGAGATCAGCATATTAAGATAAATGTTTCGAATTGTGGATCAGTTAAGGGTTGTTCAGTTAGGAACTAGATCGGATAAACACATCAGAGATCGGAAAATAATCAATGCAATAATAATAAGATGATAATTGTCTTTTATTTCCAAAAGATCAGATTACATCATTTGGGCATCGGAATAATAGAGATCGGAAGATGGGAGATCAGCATGAGAGATCGGAATAGGAGCGTGGGAGGGATCGGAAGGCAAAAAGAATAAGACAAATCCCAAATAACCGTCGTCAGAATCAGAGCCGAGGTAGTTAAAGAGTGGCAGACGAGATCTCCACCGCACGCCTGAGAATCGCCCGCAATGCTGACAGGTGCCAGGATATGTCATGACAGTTCTGTACATCCCAATCTCCACCGTTGATCTCACTTGTAAGGACAAACCCGGAACCCTTCGATCAAGAGAGAAGACGACAAGACCAGCGTCTTTCGCTCTTAGCCCTCAGATCGTTCCGGACAAGAGGATTTGAGACCATCAGATTGAAAGAAGAAAAGGACGAATATTTTGAAGAATAATCTCAGCCGTTCATTTTGGGTCTCTTTAATTCTCAAGCATCCGATCATGTCCTTCAAAATCCAGACCCTCCATCTCCCTCAAAATAAATCCTGACCCTTCATGGGGAGCACCCGATTCCTATAAATACCTGCCTAAAAACTGTTCAAAGGGACGAAAAAAAAATATAGACAAGAGGCAGTAATTATAGCAGAATAACTCTGAAACTTAATTCGGTTTGTTACTCTGCTATTTTTCTTTTTGGAGTTTTCGTAGAAAAAAACTTTTGAAACTAGTTTTCTGAAGTGTTTTCTTGCAAAAGGGATTCTTGAATACTGAAATTTTTCATTTTCAGTTCGTTCATTATCCTGTGGCACTCCCACTTTCTGTCTTTGTTATCCTCTATTTTCATTCATATTGTCTAAGCTTAACTCCACTCAAGCTTGGTTATTGTGACCCGTTTGCATGTTAACAAAGAATACTTCATTTTGAGACAAATCATAGTCCTCCGTCTGCCAGCCTACAATCTTGCTACCTTTTGCGATTCTGTAATTAGTTCAATAGACTCGACTCCCTACAGGTCAGTGTTAATATCGCCATTTTATTAAGTCTATTTCTCGTTTTACGTATTTCCTTTTGTCCTCTTTCTTATGCCTGTTGTTTTCTTTAAGTTCATGTCACACTAAAAAAATACAAAGGGAAGATATGCTCTAGTTTACTCCCGTGTTGGCTAACCCACACTTTTGTTGATCTTTATTATTTCTGAACACAAGCCATCTAGCCCCGAGTTACGTAGAAGCAGCTAGACAAAATGTAGGTAACTGTGTTTAAAGTGTCTCTTTGGAAAAAGAGGGTCTAAATAACACGTCAGGGAAATAGCAAGAATGAATCACTAGGCTGACATGGGAAGCGATCCAGCATATTGCCATAAGGCAGAATAAAAATCAAAACTCAGATAAGTAAAAGGGTACAGATAGGATACTGGTAAAGTGACCTTAGGGGAGGTCAGCAAAATTCAGTCCGGCTTCCCTTATTTAGTCACAAAATACCAATTAGTTAAAAGAAGCCTTATCCCCAGCACCTTTGAACGCTAGAATCCTTAGCTTTAGGTCCTTATGATATGTAGCTGAAATTAAAATTCGGGAGATCGGAAAGATCCCATTCAGGCTCCTGTTAATTTAAAAGGGATCGGAGGAGGATTCTTATCCGGTCTCAACTCAAAATTTTAATGAATATTAAATGGAGATCGGAGGAGAGTTCTTATCCGGTCTCAACTCAAAATTTTAATGAATATTAAATAGAGATTGGAGGAGGATTCTTATCCGATCTCAAGTCAAAATTTTAATGAATATTAAATAGAGATCGGAGGAGAGTTCTTATCCGGTCTCAACTCAAAATTTTAATAAATATTAAATAGAGATCGGAGGAGAGTTCTTATCCGGTCTCAATTTGAAATTTTAATAAATATTGAATAGAGATCGGAGAAGAGTTCTTATCCGGTCTCAACTCAAAATTTTAATAAATATTAAAGAGTTCGGAGAAGAGTTCTTATCCAATTCTTAAATTAAATTTTAATAAAATATTCCTTTCAAATAAAATTAACATACAACAGTAACTCACTAAGGTTGTCTCATTTACTTATGTATCTGGGTGATCCAAATTTAGTGAAAAAATTAAAATTTCCTTTTGACGAAAGGATTAACATCTCCATCCGAGCCCTCCTAACTAATTTATGAAAAACGCGAAGTTAAATCTACTTGCCCTTATTGAGGGACGAGGTGGGGTGCCTAACACCTTCCCCACCCGTTTACGGACCCCGAACCTAGAATCTCTGTCTTGAAGTGGTTTCATTTCAATCTATTTTCACAAATGGTTTTCTTTAGTTTCCCTCAAAACTAAGGTGGCGACTCCTCACTCTTTCCCACTTCGGTGAGGGTTCGTTCAGGCGACCGCAAAACTCCTTGCGACAGCTTGGCGACTCCACTGGGGATATCGTTTATATCCGAATTTAACCCCGGTCTAGAGGTCTAAAAAGTAGATTTAATTTTCCAATCAAATTATAGTTAGGTGGGCTCACCCGGCGATAGTTTACGTGTTAATTTTTGTTTATTCCTACTAACTGTTCCGCTTGTTTTGCTTGTTTTGCTTGTTTTATCCCCCTACAGTGCTCTGCGTTTCGAAAAAAAAAAGGAAAAATGGAAAGAATAAAATCCCCCTGAATTGGGAAGAGATAAAGGTGTCCCTTCACACACTGAACACTCACACGATGTCCTCACACACTTCGGTCCTATACCCGGGCTTTCTTACCCTTTTAGGAAAGTAGGAGGGTGTCATGTAGCGATGCAGTGGGTTTTACCACGTTAGTATCCGTGAAGGCTTACGCTCAGTTGAAACTCGTTCTATCCTTTGTGATACTCGTGGAATTTTCCGATAATATCATGGTTATAGAATGGGGCTCTCTTTATTCTGATGAGGGGCAATTTGGGAACCTGTGGCTTTTAGAAAATTAGACCTTGAGCTAAACTATCACAATAGCTGAAAGCCGTAGTAAGCTACCTTATAAGATAGAACTATCCAATTAGGTAGCACTCATTCGGTATCAAGAGTCTCCCTATGTTAGGACAAAAAGGGGCATACTTACTCTTACCCTGTTCTGCTTTAATTTCCTTTTGTTCGTTTTTGTGAGGGTAATCTTGGATTCTACTGAAACACCTACACATTTTCCTACTTTGATAAATGTGTGTGTCACCTATATGATATGATTCAAAATTACCCAAATTTATCTTGCTAACGAGTTTTTCCGCAGCCATCATCAATCCAAGAGTCTGTGAAAAGGATAAGGCATCATTTTTATCATGGCATCCTCGAGTCAGTCGGCAGAAGAAGTTCAGAATGCTAAACTTTGGTCCAAATCAACTCATACTCCAGTACCCTCGCAAAATAATGTTTCCAAGGCACATGCTAGCTTACTACCCTCATGGTATCTGAATAAAATTGAGGTCAGAATGAAACGACCTCGAGTGCTGTCTAATGGATGGAGGTCGCTTCCCGATCAGGTCAAGGCATGATTTGAAAGGAAATACGAGAAAATTGCAACCCTAATGCGAGTCAAGGTCCAAATCCCAGCATTAAAGGCCATGCTGTCAGTTTGGAATCCTAAGTACGGGGTATTCTCTTTCAATGACATTGATCTGATTCCCACTATGGAAGAATATCGGGCATTACTAGAGATTCCTTACTCAACACGAATCGGATCTACCTACACCTTGAGCATAGGCGGACACAGAAGCGATTAACACATTTGTTGGGTATTCCTTCGGAGGAGGTAAAGTCAAAAGAAAGCGATCAAAGGAACACGCATGGATGGTATTGGACCTACCTCGAAGCGATTAGATCAATGCCTCCAGAGAAAGCGATGGGATCAAGCTTGATGCTTTTCGCATTGGGAATCTATGGCTGATTTTGTTCCGGGACCATTAGGAATCATAACTGCGCACGGTGGAAGTATTGCAGGCGGTAGAAAGGCAGGAGGTCAATCCGATACCGGCAATTCTTGCGGAGACCTTATTAACCCTTACCTACTGCAGACAACAGGGTAAAGGGTCCGTCAAGTGTTGTTCTCAATTGTTATATCTCTGGATTATCAGTCACATGTGCCCTGTGGAGACAAAGGGATTGACTTGGTACCTTGACCAGCCTCTCATCGAGAAGATGACCCGGTTAGTAATCAGTCCGAAGAATGAACAGCAGTGGCGGGAACAGATTTTGAGTTTCAATAGCCATGATTATTGTTGGAGGAAGCTGTGGGCGTCAGGCCAATCCCTTTTGATCGACACGGGAGGTAATCAGTCGGTGTCCCTGATCGGAGTAACCGGATACACAAGTTACACTCTGGCATTGGTAATGAGGCAGTTTGACTCAACACAGTCCATAATCGACATTGAAGAATATCACCAAGGTCATTTCTACCATGAGCTCAAGGAAGAGGAAGGGTTGAAAATGGCTCGCAGATCCTGGGAAAACATCTCTCTGATGGAAAGGTTGCCTAAAGGTCCAAGTGCCACACGCGATTATCTTGAATGGAGGGCTGGCAGGGACTGAGAACACTCAACTGTAGAATTCGGAGACAGCGACCCTCGCCGGAACGTCCTATTAGAAGAAGCTGATAGCCATTTGATAAACTCACTACAAAAGGCAAACACCGAAAACTCGCAATTGCAAGAACAAATAAAGCAGTTGGAGGACAAACAGCAGATTCTCAAGAGAAAAGTGAGAAGGCTCAGGGAAGAGGCAAGGGCCGAAAAGATGGGTTTTGAAGAGCAAGAGATACGGTGGGAAAAGGAAAAAAACTCTCTCCACGCTGTAATGAAAGAAGTAGAAGCACAGAATAGTAAGCTTCAGGAAAAGATAAAATACCAAGAGATACTCGTTGAAGAGTATAAACAGGAAAACAAAAAGAAGAAGCTCGAATTAAAAGAACAGGCACTACTCATCAATGATATCTTGAAAGAATGTGCTAAAGAAAGGAAGGAGAAAGAAAGACAAGCTGCTCTCTATCAAGAGCTGAAAGAGAATGTTGACCAGCTGGAGAGAATGATAGCACAGGGAAAGTAAGAACTCCTACCTGAATCCAAATATGCTCTAAAAGCATTCAACCCCGCCAAACAAGAAGAAAGGTTATATGAGTATCTCAGAAAATGTCATCTCATTATAAAAAACCTCCTAGAGCCTAGGCCGATGTAAAGAATACGGTGTACAAATTATTCAGTTAATGAAATAATTTTTGGACCATTGTTTAGCAAATTCTTGAATGAATAATATGACTCCCGTAGGAACTCCCTCGCTAGGGTTATATGAAAAGCTGAATGCGCTATATGGACAGGTATCATAAACGCACATTCAATCCAGTCATTCACAGTCAGACTATCGAACGATGCCATGATAAAGTTGATGCAATTATCCTTTCGCAGATTTCATTCTGGCTTCCAAATGCCACTGTATCCTTCGTCCAGACCAGGACTTTTAGTTTCTTTACAAAATTCAAAATTCATTAAAAATCTTTTTTTTGACTCCCTACAGGAAATCAACATTACTTCAAACAAGGCAAGTCTGACCAAGCACACAGTTCAACCCAAGAAAGTGTACTTGACAAGATCCCGGACAAAGAAGATAATGGAAGACCAGGAACAAGTACAGAACCTACAAGGGCAAGTATCTGAACTTAAAGACCAGGTCTCAGAACTTATGAGATTAATGAGGGAAATGTCCCAAAATAAACCTACCTCAGAACCTAGCTTACCACTACCTCCTCCACCATCTACAACGATGGATCCCCATCAAGCTACAACTTCTTTTACCTTTCAATCACCTATCCCGGACCCGACAGTCACTGTCAATCCGGTCGCCATAATTAATGACCTGCCTTTCTCTTATTACCCGGCTGTCTCAAATGCCGAGTCTCACCCTTCAATCCTAATCCCTCCAGTTTACTCCACCCCTCAGCTCCTGGCCGGGGGAGCATATCATGCAGTGGGAGGGGAAAACAAGATAAAAGAAAACGAGAAACTATCTGCTCTAGAAGAGGCGAGAGCAATAGAGGTTTGAACATGTATGGTCCAGTCGACGTGGCATCACTAAGATTAATGCCGGATGTGGTGGTGCCACCCAAGTTCAAGGTCCCTGATTTCGACAAGTACACAGGGAATTCAGATCCTCGCATTCACTTGGCCACCTATATTGCCAAGATGTCTGCTCTGACAGAGGATGACAGACTGCTGGTCCACTTCTTTCATGAGAGCCTCTCCGGGGCAGCTTTGGGGTGGTGTATTCAGTTGGACAGGAGCAAACTGCGCTCCTGGAAGGATTTAGCTGATGCCTTCTTAAAGCAGTACAAATTTAATTGCGATGTGGCCCCCACAAGAAGGGATCTTCAAAACCTGGTGCAGAGGGACAGGGAAAGCTTCAAGGAGTATGCCCAGAGATGGAGAGAAAAGGTGGCAGAAGTCCACCCTCCGGTGACTGACAATGAGCTGTGCTCTTTGTTCATTGAGACTTTGAAAGCCCCCTATTTCAATTTGATGATTGGGAACACTTCCAACAGCTTCTCTGACATCATACAGGCCGGTGAAAGAATAGAGGCCAATCTAAGAATGGGACGGTTGCAGGAGTTGGCTGAGAACCCTGCGAAAAATGCGCGACTTTGGCAAGAAGAAGGAGGGTGATGTGCATTCTGTCACCCGTCAAAACAATTATTCCCCATTCCCTCAAAACAATTATCGGCCATATCCTCCCCCTCATGGCCAAACAGTCGCAAACATTCCACCTCCTTTTCCTAATTATCCACACCCACGCCCACAATATCCCCCACCTACAAATTACCAACCGAGACCACCTCCTCCTCCTGCTCAACCAAGACCACCACAAAACAACCCAAGACCCCCAAGAAACCCTGATCCACCTCTTCCCCTCCCACTCAGTGAAATATACCGATAACTTGTCGGTATCAACCAAATTGTACCAGTCCCCCTAGACCCAATTCAGCCTCTATATCCCAGGTGGTATGATGCCACTGCCCGTTGTGAGTATCATGGGGGAGCACAAGGGCACTCAACTGACAGCTGCGGAGCACTCAGAGGAAGAGTGCATGCTTTAATCCGGAATGGATGGCTAAAAATTGAGGGAAATGGTTCCCTCCCCAATGTTACCTCAAACCCACTGCCTAATCATAATGCGGGCAGTGGTGTAAATATGATAGAGTCTGATGGAGAAGGGTCAACACCGGAAGTAGACAAGCTGGTTCCTTACTTTAAAGAAATTTTTGCTGTGGCAATGAGGGAAGGCTACCTTTGCCCTCAGGTAACGGGATTAGAAGAAGGTGCAGGGTGTCCTTATCATGGAGAGGCGGTGATCATGAGTCTGCGGTGTGAGGAATTCAGGCAAGAGGTTGAGAACTTGTTGTCTCTCAAGGTTACGAGATGCGGACAAGGTCGAAGATGGAAGAGGAGTGAACACAACTAGATCTGACCATAATGCTTCTACCTCTAAACCCGAATCACCTTCTCACCCCAGTAGCCTCGCCGCTTGATGCAGTTATCCGAGCCCCATCCAGCTCCCTATTACCAACACCCATGCCATACCTGGAACTACAATTTCCAAATCTTCACCCAAGGAGCGTCAAGCGATGCAGCTCCTAGCCTTACTTCACCCGGCACCTCCTAAGCCATGTTTCACTCCTCATGAACACTTTGGATGACTTATGCGGACCTACCACGGTGCTACTCCCGGGATAATCCTCGACTGTCACTACCACAAAATCCTCCTCGCATAAGCAAGAAGTTGAGTTCATAACTCGAAGTGGGAGGTGTTACGTGAGCGAAGAAGAAAAGAAAAGAAAAGGAAAAGTAAAGATGGGAGAGTCATTGAAGAATGCGAAGAGGAGGTTGAGAAGGCAGAGGAAGTAGAGCTTGCTGAGCATAAAGAAGAGGAGGAAGCTGCTGCTCCAAATAATGAAACAGGCGAGTATGATGTGGTGGAGCGGTTGAGAAAGACACTGCCGAATTTATTTGTTATCGATCTTGAGTTCGAAAGTGCACCGACAAGCCTTACAGAGAATCCTGGATCAGGCCTTTGTAAACCCCGACATTACTCCGGGGCAGTTTGAGAAGATAGTGGGACAAATCCAGGCATCCAGTTTTGTTACTTTCTCGGAGGACGAGATAGACCCTGCGGGTTTAAGGCACACTAAAGCTTTGCATGTAACAGTGAAGTGTAAGGGTTGTAGAGTAGCCAAGGTACTTATCGATAACAATTGACTCTTAATGTCGCCTAATACCACCTTGGCGGCTGCGGTTGATCAATCTGATATACGTCAGAGTGCTATGGTGGTGAGAGCCTTCGACGGTACAAGGAGAGAAGTGCTGGGAGACATTGACTTGCCAATCCAAGTCGGTGCATGTACTTTTAACGTCACGTTTCAGGTGATGAACATTAAGCCGACTTACACTATGTTGTTGGGAGGCCTTGGATCCATTCTGTGAACGCCGTTCCTTCAACTTTGCACCAAAAGATCAAATATATTATGGACGGCAAAATCATCACGGTGAGAGGAGAAGAAGCCATATTAGTCACCAAGCCGCAATCACTCCCTTATGTGGAAGCGGCCGAAGAGTCGTTGGAAAGTTCTTTCCAGGCCCTTGAGTTACAAGACACCGGAAATGATAAGGCTATGGCTATGGTGGCCAAAGTGATGTCAAAGAATGGATATCAGGAGGGCAAAGGCTTGGGCACCGCATTGCAAGGGATCGTTGAACCTATACCGGCTATTCAGAAAATAGGTCGCTGTGGTTTGGGTTATGAGGAAGATGCCCTTATGGATGGACGATTCTGGATGAGGAAAACACTTCGGGATCAGAGATTCAATCAGAAAATGGGAAAGATGAAAGTAGTCCCGAGAATCACAGAAGTTTTCACTAAACCGGTCATTGAAAATCCGGCAGAGGTGGAAGAATCACCTGACGAACCATCCATCGATGTCATCTACCTGGATCCCTTGTATGAAGCTCTAGTCTCACCGATAGCTGAGGGGCAAGAACTAGACAACTGGACGGCAGAGTACGTCCCTGTACTCAATTTCGAGTAAAGTACCTTTGGTTATCTACACTTGATCATTTTGTCCATGGTGACAAGTGTAATACTGTAAATGGACCTTTTTCTTATGGCATAAATATTAATGAATTAATAGCGCATTTTAAATCCAATTCTTTCCTTTTGAATTTCGTCCTTATAATATGTTCCATTTTTATTCATTCAGGACCATTCATCAATTAACACCTAATAATCCAATAGACTCAGAAATTCCTCTGGTTAATTTTGAAATCCCCATAACTTCCATTACTTCAAGTGATTCTGAGGAAGACCTTACAGAAGAAAGCAATGAAAAGGATGAACCCTCCCTAGTGCCTTGTGGAGACGAAACGCACACCATAAATTTAGGCACAGAAGAAGTAAAAAGGGAACTTAAGGTAGTGGAGAGTGAAGAATTGGGAGATATGATCAGTCTGCTTAAAGAATTCCTCGACATATTTTCCTGGAGCTATGATGATATGGTGGGTTTGGACCCTCAGATAGTGACACACAAAATTCCCCTAATTTCGGGGACAATCCCGGTAAAGCAGAAGTTAAGGAGAATGAATCCCGACACACTGCTCAAAGTTCGGGATGAAGTCAAGAAAGCGATATGTGTGGGTTCTGAAGTGGTCAAATATCCCCAATGGGTGGCTAACGTCGTTCCGGTAATGAAGAAAGACGAGAGAGTCAGGGTGTGTGTTGACTGCAGGGATCATAATAAAGCAAGTCTAAAAGATGATTTCCCTCTCCCCCACATTGACGTGTTAGTAGACAATGCTGCGGGATTGGGCAGGTGCTCATGCATTGATGGGGCATCTGGGTACAATCAAATCCCAATGGATGAGGAAGACAAAGAAAAAACCGCTTTTATCACTCAATGGGGAGTATTTTGCTATCGGGTCATGCCCTTCAGGCTGAAGAATGCTGGTGCCACCTATCAGCGCGCTATGGTCACATTATTCCACGATATGATGCATAAAGAGGTGGAAGTGTATGTGGATGATATGATCATTAAATCCAGAGGAAAAGAAAGCCACGTACAGGTGATGAGGAGGGTATTCGAAAGGCTCAGGAAATACGGTTGGCGAACCCTGCCAAATGCATATTCGGAGCTAGATCGGGAAAGTTGTTGGGATTCATAGTAAGCGAGAGGGGAATAGAGGTTGATCCAGACAAGGTTCAAGCTATTCAAGAAATGCCATCCCCAAAAACAGAAAGGGAGGTGCGCAGTTTCTTGGGAAAGTTGAACTACATTTCGAGATTTATTTCTAATCTCACTGCCAGAGCTGAGCCTATTTTCAGATTACTCCGGAAGAATAATTCCACCCAATGGGATTCAGTTTGCCAGGAGGCTTTTGAGAAAATTAAGCAATACTTGACCAGCCCACCAGTATTGGTTCCACCCGTGGCAGGGAGGCCCCTTATCCTGTATATGGCGGTCCAACAGAACTCGATGGGGTGCGTTTTGGGACAACATGATGACACCGGCCGAAAGGAGAGGGCAATTTATTACTTGAGCAAGAAGTTCAATGATTGTGAGTCAAGATACTCTTTCTTAGAAAAGACTTGCTGCGCATTAGCCTGGACAGCGAATCGCCTCAAGCACTACATGTTGAATCACAAGACCTGGCTCATCTCCAGGATGGATCCTATCAAATATGTGTTCGAAAGCCCATTCGTGCCAGGTAGGATAGCCAAGTGGCAGGTTATACTCTCCCAATACGACATAGTCTACATGACCCGGAAAGCGGTGAAAGGTAGCGTGATCGCTGACCTCCTAGCAGAAAATCCTATCCAGGATTATGAAGCTCTGGATTTTGAGTTCCCTGATGAGCATATTAATGAAGTAGATTGCGAAGAAGAAGGGCCAACCGATGTATGGGAAATGTATTTCGACGGAGCTGTCAATTTGTTCGGTAATGGAATTGGAGCTGTATTGATATCCCCAGATGGAAAGCACTTCCCGATAGCCATTAAGTTGAGATTCGACTGCACCAACAACGTCGCAGAATATGAAGCTTGTGTGAGGGGTCTACAGGCTGCAATCAAAATGAAAATCAGGAAGTTGGAGGTATATGGAGACCCAGCCCTGACTATATACCAAGTCAAGGGAGAATGGCAAACCAAGGATCCCAAGCTAATCCCATATCAGAAATACTTACTGGAGCTGATTAAGAAATTCGAAGAGATCTCTTTCACTCACCTTAGTAGAGACAAGAATCAATTTGCTGATGCTTTAGCTACTCTAGCCGTTATGGCTCAAATCGGAGAAGGGCAGATGGCTCAGATATTGAAGATTAAAGCAAGGAATGAGCCAGCTTATTGCTTCATGATTGAGGAAGAACCCGACGGTAAACCTTGGTATCATGACATCCTGATCTATTGCAGAACCAGAGAATTCCCCTCAGGGGCAAACCGAAACGAAAAGAGGATGCTTCAGAGATTAGCATTGGGATACTTCCCCAGTGGTGAAACCCTATACAAGAGAGGGTCCAACGGTGAACTATTGAGATGTGTGGATGCAAAAGAGGCAAAGAAAATCCTTTTTGAGACTCATGAGGGAAATTGTGCAACCCATGCCAATGGGCACATGATGGCTAAGCAAATCATGCGACGGGGATATTTTTGGACTACAATGGAAAAGGATTGCATCGAGTATTTCCAAAAATGCCATAAGTGTCAAATCTATGCAGATCCGATAAATGTACCGCCTCACAAATTGTTCAACCTCGCCTCACCATGGCCTTTCGCAATGTGGGGCATCGATGTGATCGGTCCCATCAACCCTAAGGCATCCAATGGGCACAGATTTATCCTAGTAGCTATCGACTATTTTTCCAAATGGGTCAAGGTGACATCCTATGCGCATATCACACAGAACACGTTTCTCAAATTCCTCAGAAACAATATCATCTGCCGGCATGGCCTCCCTAATGAAATCGTCACTGATAACGCTAAGAATCTGAATGGTCCAAGGATTCAGAAATTGTGTGATCAATACAAAATCCGACACCTCAATGCCTCCCCATACCGTCCCCAGATGAATGGAGCGGTGGAAGCTGCAAACAAAAACCTCAAGAGGATAATCCGGAAAATGACGGTCACGTATTGGGATTGGCATGATATGCTTCCTTACGCTCTCCACGCATACCGGACTTCTGTAAGAACCTCAACCGGGGCAACTCCATACTCACTGGTTTTCGGGATGGAAGCGGTATCACCTATTGAAGTTGAAATTCCTTCCCTAAGGATTCTGAAGGAATTAGGGATTAATGAGTCAGAATGGATCCAGTCAAGGTTGGATCAGTTAAACTTGCTAGATGAGAAAAGATTAGCAGCAGCATGTCATGGGCAGTTATACCAGATGAGGATGGCTAGAGCATTTGATAAAAGCGTTCGCCCACGCGAATTCCAACCCGGGGACCTAGTTCTGAAGAAAGTGCTGCCGAATCAAAATGATCCCCGGGGTAAATGGTCACCAACCTACGAGGGGCCCTATGTGGTTAAAAAGGCATTTTCTGGAGGAGCTTTGATCTTGACCCACATGGACGGTGAAGAGTTTCCGAGACCTGTGAATGCTGACACCGTCAAGAAATACTATGCCTAAAAAAAAAAAAAAAAAAAAAGGAAAAAAAGAAGAAAAAGGGGTAGGAGCGAAAACCCGAAAGGGTGCTCCTAGCAAAATGTGTGAAAGAAGGCGAAAACCCCGAAGGGGCACTTTCTGTAAAATGAGTCAAGGATGAAAACCCGAAAGGGTGTCCTGAAAGAGCGCAAAAAAAAAAAAAAAAAAAAAAAACCTAGGGGTGAAAACCGGAAAGGGCATCCCGAGAACAAAAAGGAGAAATAAGGAATGGGGGGCATGAAACCAGGATGAAGAGGAAACTGTCACGGCATGAGGCTTCAGAGAACTTGAAATAATGGCAGTTAAGGGATTTCGAAAATCAGCCACAGGGAATATGTGAGAGCTATCCTTGTACCCTTCTTCTTTGAAACTTCTTCTTTGTTTTTATTAAACCGTAATAAAATCACACTTCATTCCCCATGTTTCTATCTTTCCCTTATATTTATCTTTCTGCAATCTCGTTATTTAATGCGCTATTTAAATCAGTTAAAATTTTTGCCATAAGATTAAGATTTGACAATTGATAACCTCACGTACTTTACTATGAGATTTGCAGGGAATGACCTAAAAAAAAAAAAAATAGAGGTGAAAACCTGAAAGGGCGCTTCTAGTCATATAGACGAAGGGGAAGTGAAAACCCGCAAGGGTGCTTTTCGGGAGAAAGTCAAAAAACAGAAATGGGGCATTTGAAGAAATGAGGCCATAGGTCAAGTATTGCGACTTGTCCTCTATTCATCATCGGCCTTCGGGATTCTGTTAAGTACACTTCATTGGGGAAGAACTTCTTGTGTCGAGATTAGGCTTGCTTTGTAAGTGCAATTTAAATTTCCTGTTATCAACCTCTGGTTCCTTGATCTAAGTTGATTTTAATTTTCAGTAATTTAAATTTCCTGTTATCAACCTCTGGTTCCTTGATCTAAGTTGATTTTAATTTCCAGCAATTTAAATTTCCTGCCAATTTTAATTTCCTGCAATTTAAATTTCCTGTTATCAACCTCTGGTTCCTTGATCTACGTTGATTTTAATTTCCTGCAATTTAAGTTTCCTGCTATCAACCTCTGGTTCCTTGATCTTAGTTGATTTTAATTTCCTGCAATTTAAATTTCCTGCTATCAACCTCTGGTTCCTTGATCTAAGTTGATTTTAATTTCCTGCAATTTAAATTTCCTGTTATCAACCTCTGGTTCCTTGATCTAAGTTGATTTTAATTTCCTGCAATTTAAATTTCCTGTTATCAACCTCTAGTTCCTTGATCTAAGTTGATTTTAATTTCCTGCGATTTAAATTTCCTGTTATCAACCTCTGGTTCCTGGATCTAAGTTGATTTTAATTTCCTGCAATTTACATTTCCTGCTATCAACCTCTGGTTCCTTGATCTAAGTTAATTTTAATTTCCTGCGATTTAAATTTCCTGTTATCAACCTCTGGTTCCTTGATCTAAGTTGATTTTAATTTCCAGCAATTTAAATTTCCTGCCAATTTTAATTTCCTGCAATTTAAATTTCCTAATTTCCTGTTATCAACCTCTGGTTCCTTGATCTAAGTTGATTTTAATTACCTGCAATTTACATTTCCTGCTATCAACCTCTGGTTCTTTGATCCAAGTTGATTTTAGTTCAACTTCTGTTGCCAATTTTTAGGTCACCAACTTAAGTGTGCTTTAGCTCCCTAACTTCGAACACCTAATCGTCCAAAATATGAGCTTGAATCTTTACATAATTCCTACACGGGAAATTTTCCCTTTAATAGAAATTATGTAAAGAGGGGCAGCTGTCGACACCATATTTTGACCGATCCCCAAAATCAATAAAACGTTGAAACTGACCCCAGTACTAAGTCTCCTTGTGACCTCATTTCCGATCCCTCTTTGATAGATAGTCACATTTCCGATCTCTCCTCAAAGAATTGAATCAATGCTAAGTCCTCACATCTGTCAAATCCTTACCAGTCTATTAAATCGCTCACCGATCTCTCCGACCTGTTGTAGTATAAATGAAGTGAACTAGATCTTTTCTTACCAGTTTTGTTGACGATCTCCCTTTTAAGAGCTAAGGTTTTGGTCCGGTTTAATGAGGATTCCGATCTTAAGTGTTCAAGTCAAATTTCCAATTTTAATCAAGTTTCGTTCACCATTTCTTCCTTACCGATCTCATGCTCATCGTGTTTTCCGACCTCTCACACTTAGGTTAATAATCATTTTCAGTTATTTCAACATACTCATACAATCAAGTGTTTAATAATTTAGAAATTTTCCGATCATAACCATTCATCGAACAAAAAAGGGCATTCCACTTCATTTCATTTCAAAAGTTTGTACAAGTCATTCGGCTGGGGGATCACCCCCAGCCTGATCTACATTTTGCTCATTTTCTCTCTCATCCTCGGCCTCCTCTTCGCTTTCCTCCTCGCCTCCGGGAGCCAGGTTGGCCATCCAAGAGAAGTCCTCCTCTGGGTAACGCTTTTGGAGCTCGGCCAAGAGATCTTTGCGAGCGTTCACATAAGCTCCGGCTATTCCTGTCACCATCTCTTCATCTTTTTCCTTAAGCTCCTCAGCAAGGTGAGCGACCTGAGCAGCTTCGTTGGCCCGGAGCGCCTGGACTTCTCTAAGGGCATGATCCCTTTCAGCCAGAACATGAGTCTGTTCGGCCAGCTTATCTTCATAGTACTTCATGCGCCCCTCAATTTGAGATATGTAATCCTGAGCAGATGAGAGTTGGGATCGGAGGGATGCCACTTCTTGACCCTTCTTCTCGACCTCCTTACCTAGGCGGTGCGCCTTTTCCCGAACTATGTGCTGGTTCACCAGGCACTCTACATTCAGACTCATGGAGCGGGTTAGGATGTCGTCAAGATTGTCCGGAGACAGTCTGTCCCGATCCTCCCGAAGGAAGATGGAAGACTCCAAGACTTTGGAAAAATCGGGGTTCTCCCGAACAGTCCGGTTGTTCTCCAGAGAAGCGATCAGCACTTGGGCGCCACGAGAAGGGGGCCTCGCAGGAGGTCGAAAACGACCCCCTTCTGTGCTTGGAGCAACTGGAGGAGGTGGAGCCGACTCTTCCCGTTGAGGAGGAGATCGGACAGCTTCTATGATCGGTGGCCCCGAAGGTCAGGACGGGCCTCCTTGTGTCTCCCCAGGTTCATGACCGGGTGTTTGAAGCAGTGCCGAACGCTTCATCTCTTTCACTTTCCGGGAAATCTCCCTTTCTTTCTTCCGCTTCCTGGAACCCTCACCACCCGCCATACCTGCACAAAAAAGAGGTCAGTGATCGCTAAGGTCCAAAGATCTGAGAAATAGAAAATACCGATGCCAAGATCAGAGAGCTGAAGCCCGCGACTTTCGCCCGTGATCAACTCCATCGTCCAATGATGCAGCTCGGCGATCCGCATCTAAACAGAGTACTTTTGAGTGGCGGCTTGATTCTTGATTCCATCACTATTAGGCTTTCCTCCTTGTTCAGGGTAATACGCTTCGGAATCAAGGGCCCCTGGTGCCACCAGCTATGGGGGAAGTCCTCAAAGCAGGTCGGATTTTTGCTCCTCAGAATGAAGAAGCGGTTCTTCCAATTCTTAAGGGAGGAGGGCAGATCGGTGAAGAGCCCACAATGAGGCTTCGCCTGAAAGAACCAGTGCTCGTCGTCCTTTCGGCGAGTTAGCCTGTGCAGTTCTGATGGAAAGGTAAAGACCTATAAGGCAAGGCTAGTAGCGAAAGGGTTTTGCCAAAGGCAAGGAATCAACTATGAGGAGACTTTCTTGCCTGTTGCCATGCTTAAATCAATTAGGATTCTATTAGCAATAGCTGCATACTATGATTATGAGATTTGGCAGATGGATGTTGAAACAGCTTTTCTTAATGGATACATTGAAGAAAACATTTTCATGGAACAACTTAGGGGTTTTTAATCCCAAGATGGTTCCAAGGTATACAAGCTAAAGTGATCCATTTATGGGTTAAAGCAAGCTTCGAGGAGTTGAAACATCCGTTTTGATGAAGCCATTAAGTCATTTGGTTTTATTAAAAATGAGGATGAACCATGTGTATATAAGAAGGTTAGTGACAATGCTATCACTTTCCTTGTCTTATATGTGGATGACATACTGTTGATGGGTAATGACACAGGTATGTTGACAACTATAAAGGTATGGTTGTCAAATACATTCTCCATGAAAGACTTAGGGGAGGCAACCTATATTCTTGGGATTCGCATCTATAGAGATAGAGCTAAAAGAATAATTGGTTTATAATAAAGTCTATACTTAGAAAAGGTGTTAAAGAGGTTTAACATGCTTGATTCCAAGAGAGGATTGTTGCCAGTGAGACATGGTATCTACCTTTCTAAAGAGATGTCTCCAAAGACACTTGAAGAAAGAGATAAAATGGCCAGGATTCCATATGCTTCAGCTATTGGAAGTTTAATGTATGCAATGTTGTGTACTAGGCCAGATATCGCATATGCTGTTAGTTTGACTAGCAGGTATCAATCCAATCCAGGTTTGGAACACTGGATAGCTGTCAAGAATATCCTTAAATACTTAAGAAGAACTAAGGATTTATTCTTGATATATGGAGGTGGAGACTTGCAATTGGATGGTTATACTGATTCTGATTTCCAATCAGATATGTGTTCATTTGTAATGAAAGTACAGTCAGTTGGAAAAGTTCCAAACAGAGTACGACTGCAGATTCCACTACCGAGGCTGAGTATATTGCTGCATAAGATGCTGCAAAGAAAGCTGTTTGGATAAAGAAGTTTGTGACAGAACTTGCAGTAATTCCTTCCATTGAGTCAACAGTTCCACTATACTATGACAACAATGGAGCAGTCATACAGGCTAAGGAACCCCGGTCTCACCAGAAATCTAAACACATAGAAAGGCGCTACCACATTATCAGAGAAATAGTTGGACGAGGCGATGTAGCCATGCAGAAAATAGCATCAGCTGAAAAATCCAGCTGATCCATTCATTAAGCCTATATCACAGACTCAGCTAGACCGACATCTTGAGAAGATGGGTCTAAGATATTGTAATGAATAGCTCTAGTGCTAGTGGGAGATTATTAGTAGTATGCCCTATAACATATCATTTAGTATGTATCTTGTACATATTTTTATTAATAAAAGGCATTTTCACTTTTCCATTTACATAATATATTTATGTGTAATAGAAATGGTCCATTGATATTTTGTTAGAAATTCTATTCTTAAGTTGTTAAGAATATGAGTGACAGTATTTCTAGTACAAAGTACTATAAATAGGTTCACAATCGAGGATACTTCACAATAAGGACATGACTTATTCAGAAAGATTGTATTCATGTTTATTCCCAAGTTATATATATGCGATATAAATAAGATGGAATGGTGAGTCTCATGCCATATAACAAACATGATAGGCACTTATACATGATAAGTAGGCCGAACCAGTGACACTTATGACAAGCACATAGAGTTTACTCTTGTCAATGTATTGTCATAAATCATATCAGTGCATATAATCTTTAGAACTGAGATAGCACAGTTATCTTGTATATAGGTGGTTTGAGTTTGATACTGCTTTCATACTTGTATTATGTATGGGTATATGGGCATGTGTTGGCTCCTACTAGTTATATATGGAGGTAGGTGTTGATCAAGATGGAATCTATTCCTCTAAGTAAATAGAGATAAAATTCTAAGTTTATTTAATTATTCTTGATGTTTCAAGTTCCTGGCCAGGACAGATAGATTTAATCAAAAAAAGAGTTTCTGATGAGAAAATCTTTTTAATCAAGAATTGGAATTAAAAGGGAACATAATATTCATAGCAAATGGGGTTTGACATAAACTATGACTCTAGCTTGAATTAGGATTTTGTAACAGAGAGATTCTAGTGCATTGTAACATATGATTATAGGTTCATTTAAGGTAAACCTTATTACTGATTGGGTGCCCATGGCATGCTATGCTAGGTGTTAACCATGGTCTATAAGGTGAAAATGATTTAGAGAAATCATTTATGGTAAGAAAGAGTTCTGATGATATTAAGAGTTGATATCATGTCTCATTGCCAATTAGTGATGAGCCTAGTAAGTCACACACATACATAAGTAATCACCAAATTAAATATAATTTAATTAATTAATTAAAGAGTTTAATTGATTAATTAAATAGGTTTGGTTTGCAATTAGATTGCAAAGTCCCTAGCATGACTTGAAACCAAATCTAGATTATTGGATGTATAGTATAAGTTAAATTTATATTTAAAGTGTTTAAATATGAATTTAATTAATGAAAAATTAATTAATAAAGATTAATTAATTGATTTGTATTTGATATAAATTGATTAGAAGAAGAGAAATAATTATTTTAGGCTGAGAACTCAAAATTAAGACACATGGGCATTTTGGTCATTTCACAGGATGAAATGTGGCACCATGAGATGGTGACACATGGTACTACACATAAGCTTGCCAAATGTCTTTTAATCATGTAAGATGATTAAAATTAAGATTAAATATAGGTTTGACACTTGGCACAATGGGATTGGGTCAATTAAACCTAGAACCAATTAGAAGGTGACATGTGGCAAGGGTTTTAAGTGATGACCTAACTATATAAGTATTGTTATGAAAGAACAAAGAACATAAGCTACTGCCTCCTCTTTGTGCCGCCACCCAAAGGCTCCTCTCCCCTATCTTTTTTTTCATCTCTCATCTATTCCAAGAGATTAGCAAACAATCTCTTGAACTAAAAACACTAGAAATCGTTTCTAGTGTTTTGTTTACATTTGTAATATCTTAAAAGGCAAAACTTGATTTTTTAATTCATGGAAAAAGCTTTAGAAGCTGTTCAAGGGCTACCCTAGGTGATCTTGGTGTGGACAAGCTAGAGGAACAACATCTGGTGTCCTAAAGACGCATCCCAAAGGTACAAATACGCTACAGTGCATCAATAGGTTAGTGTATCTGTTCTTGATCTAATCTAGGATTCTAAAAATTAATCTAATTAATTCTAAAATCTTAAATGGCAAATACAGATCCAAAAACATATTAAAAGAGTTTTAATATATTGTTTATCATTGAAATCAAATAGATAAAAATAAATCTTGCATGATACATGTGCCCTTAGGTGAAAAATTTTGAATTCAATGATATAAACTTGTGTTTTTCATGCTTCCGCTCCTTCAGTGCACAGATTACAAACAGCTAAGCAAGATGATAGTGAAGGATAGATATCCTCTGCCCAGAATTAATGATTTGTTTAATCAGTTGAAAGGTGCAACTATGTTCTTCAAGATAGATTTGAGATCGGGGTATTATCAACTAAGGGTGTAGGAGCAAAGTATTCCAAAAACTGTTTTCAAGACTCGATATGGCCACTATGAATTTTTGGTAATGTCATTCGGGTGACTAATGCTCCAGCTACATTTATAAGCCTGATGAACACAATCTTCAGGCCATATCTTGATCATTTTATAATGGTATTTATTGATGACATTTTGGTGTATTCGAAGAATGCAGAGGAACATGATAGACACTTGAGAATTGTGTTGCAGATTTTAAGGGAAAAACAGTTGTATGTCAAATTATCCAAGTGAGAGTTTTGGCTGAAGGAGATTGCTTTTTTAGGGCCTATAGTGTTAGCAAAGGGAATTAAAGTGGATTCTAGTAAGGTGAAAGCCATTCTTAATTGGAAACCGCCCAAGAATGTTACATAAGTTCACAGTTTCCTCAGCTTAGCTGGTTATTATTACAGATTTATGAAGGGATTTTCTATATTGGCATCTCCATTGCCGAAGTTGCTACAAAAAGATGAAAAATTTCAGTGGACTGACTAGTGCCAGGAGAGCTTTGATAAGCTAAAACGATGTTTGACTAAAGTTCCAGTCTTGACTTTACTTACACTAGATAAAGAGTACACTATCTACAATGATACTTCTCATAATGGATTAGGCTGTGTGTTAATGCAAGATAGAAATGTTATTGCCTATGCTTCATACCAGTGTAAGCCACATGAAAGGAATTATCCCACTCTTGATTTGGAGCTAATAGCAGTTGTCTTTGCTTTTAAGATTTGGAGACACTACTTATATGGAGAGAGATGCTACATTTATACAAATCATAAAAGTTTGAAGTATTTGGGCACTCAGAAGGAGCTAAATTTGATTTAAAGGAGATGGCTAGAGCTGATAAAAGATTATGACTATTTAATTGATTATCAGCCAGGGAAAGCTAATGTGGTGGCAGATGCCTTAAGTCGAAAGACCATAGCTAGTTTGAATGTTTTACCCTTATCTATGGTGCATGACTTAAGAGCACTACATGCAGAATTAGTGATTGATACGTATGGGAGGATTAAGGCTACTCTGCAAGTGAAAACACTATTAATTGAACAGATTAAAGCAGCAGCTCAGAATGATGACAAATACTTGAAGTTAGTGGAAAAGGCTCGGGATGGTAAGAAACTAGAATTCTTAATAAATGGTGAAGACATGTTGCTATACCAGGACAGAATTTGCATTCCTAATGATGTTGAATTGAAGAAGATCATCTTACAGGAAGCCCATGATTCACCATTTGCTATGCATCCTGGTGGAATTAAAATGTACAAAACCATAAAAGAGCACTACTGGTGGAGAGGAATGAAGAAAGATATTGCAGAATTTGTAGCCAAATGCCTAACTTGTTAGCAAGTGAAGGTAGAACACCAGGTGCCAGCAGGATTGTTACAGCCATTGCCTATTCTCGAGTGGAAATGGGAAAGGATTACCATGGATTTTGTGATGGGACTTCCTCATACTCAGAAGAGTCATGAAGCAGTTTGGGTAATTGTAGACCAATTGACTAAGTCTACACACTTCCTACCAGTGAGGATGGATTACAGTTTGGACAGATTGGGTAAGTTATACATTGATGAGGTAGTGAGATTACGAGGAGTTCTAGTATCCATTGTATCTGATAGAGATCCGAGATTCACTTCTAGATTCTGGGGTAGCCTTCAAAAAGCCTTAGGAACTAGATTGAATTTCAGTACAACATTCCATCCACAGACAGATGGCTAATTTGAGAGAATAATTCAGATCTTAGAGGATATGCTTTGGGCTTGTATTATTGAAATTGAAGGAAGTTGGGATATACTCTTGCCTTTGATTGAGTTTGCTTACAATAATAGCTACCAATCAAGCATTGGGATGCCTCCTTATGAAGCGTTGTATGGCAGAAAATGCAGAACTCCCTTATGCTGGGATGAAGTGGGTGAAAGAAAGTTGATTGGTCCAGAGATTGTGCAGCAGACTAAGGAGAAGATTAAAATCATTCAGGATAGACTAATGGTTGCATTTGACCGGCAGAAGTCCTATGTGGATTTAAAAATATGGGACAATGAGTATAATGTGGGTGACAATGTATTTTTGAAAGTTTCTCCTTGGAAGAAGATCATGAGGTTTAGAAGAAAAGGGAAATTGAGTCCTCGCTTCATAGGTCCATATGAGATTCTGGAAAGAGTGGGTCCATTGGCATATAGTGTAACGCCCTCACTTTAGGTAGTCCTACATTCTACTGTTTTGATGACTAACATATGTTTGGACAGCCAAGATGTCTGGAACTACACTCAAACTAGAGTGAGGAGACATAAATTGATTGAATAAAGATCAAGAAAAATTAAGGAAAAATAAAAGAAATGAAATGCCAATAGGTTAAAGGAGCCGGAGTTCCAGCGATGGGTAACCCTATCGAGAAGTGACTATGAATACAGTTGCCAACCCCAGAATTATGGTGAAACCTATAAGATAAATATTTGGGACTTAATTGAAGGATTTATGAGGTTTAAATTATAATAAAAATGTCAAAGAAATACAAGAAAATTTATGCCAATCGGTAAAGATAATCATAACATGAGGAATGCAATGAATGGCATTTTAGTCATTTCACTTGAACAGTTAACTTTTGACCAAATGGTCACTTAAATTAAGCGGGATTAGTGTAATAAAATATGGAGAAATTAAAATAAAAATTTAAATGAAAATGAGTAGAAAAGAAAGAAAAGAAAAGAAAGAAATAAAAATTTAATTCCCAAATTATGACATAAGCATGATGAATGAATGACCTAATTAAAATTTCTAACTAATTAAAATTTGACACACATATATATAAGATAATTACATTTAATTTTTTTTATCCCATTTGGCTTCATCTTCTTATTCCTTGGAGAGCTGGCCGAACCACCATAGCTATCTTCCTCCACCATTTTTCAAGCTTTCAAGCTTGATTTTCCCATGCTTCTCACTCTAAAACCTATGCTTTCCTTTATTAAAAATTGATTCTACACCTTGAGAAAGCTATTGGCAGCCAAGAAAGAGGGGTTAATTGAAGTTCTAGCTAGGTCAAACTTGATCAATTTAAGGTTAGTGCATTATATAAGCTTCTTTCCTTCTTTAAGTATTGTTAGCATATTAAACTAAGTTGAAATCTCATGAAATTGAAAGAATATGATGAGTAATTGAAAGACCAAAATTTTGGTAGCCATGAGAGAAATTGAGGATTTATGATTTTTTATTGAATTAACTTGCCTAGTAGTATTCTTGATGAGTTTGCATATAGTAGAAGTTGGATTGCATGGTGTTGCATGAGATGTGGTTTTGATGGTTAGGGTTTTGACCTAAATTTAGGGATTTTGTGTTGTGGCTTGAAATTGACATTGTTGAGGTTGATTATTGACTATTTGAAGTGCGATAAATGTGATTGAAATTTGGTATTTGGGAGGAATTAAAGATTGGAAGTGCCATTTTCAGTGCAGGGAATTCTGGATCTTGAGTCCAGTGTGGTTATGTGACCATAAGTAGAGCCATATTGCTCCAATTGGTGTGAGGCCAATTGGACATTGAACCTAAGAAATAATGTCACATTTTTCATGGAGAGACCCTTCCCAGAAACTAAATCTAATATGACCTAAAATTAGCTTGAATATGAGTAACCACCTGCTGGACTTGGAAAAATAACTATATAAATAGTAAATGTTCAAATCGGCATAACTCACTCTAGGAATGTCAGAATGACTTGATTCTTAAACCAATGGAAATTTTAGACATAAGAGCACATTTTTCATGAAGAACACAAAGCTCAATTCTGACTCTAACTCAACCAATTTACTAGACCACATTAGGTCAACAATTCTAACTAAAACCAAAACCTGACCTGAAATTCTGAACTTTGACCTACTCAACCAGTTTTAGCAAAAATGTCATAACTCAGTCCACAAAACTGCAAATGCAGTGATTCTAAAGTAAAAATCTCCATAAGACCTAGAATTACAATTTTGGTGTTTTGACCAAAACCCAGAACCTAATGCAACTTGGAGAATTTGCTAGGAAAAATCAATTTTCCCAATTCTGAAAGTCCTAAATTTGAACTAAATAGCTACCTGACCCCTGGACAGTAGTTCAATCATATCTCTCACTAGGAAACCCCAGCCAAACTGTTATTGAAACCTAAGAAACATGACTCTAACTTTGATTCGAGAACTTTACTCAAATTTTGAGTGTAAATACCCTAAAATGGGAATTATAGACACTGACCTGAACTTGAAATCCTGAATGTACAGGGTTCATGAGTCCAGGTCAGTTAATTGACCATAACTTGAGTTCTAAAACTCCAAATTAAGTGATTCAAAAAGAGAAATCAAAGTTTAAACATAAAGGAACAACTTCTATGAAGGAAGTGTGGTCAAACAGACCTACATCTTAGCCAAATTGCTAGGCAAAAATAGAGGATAGAATCTGGGCCTAAAGAAAGGTTCAAGAAATTATTTGGTACATGATATATAAATTACCTAAATGGTTTGCCAAACACATAAGTTACGTGAAAGTGAGATTGGAACCTATTTTCCCATTACAAATAACATGAAATTACTATAAAGCACTAATAGTGCATAACATGAAATAATAAGTCCGTAAGTATTTAATAACACTAATTTGCCCAAAGTATACCTAGACTTATGTATATAGCTTAGATCAATTGGTGTACTAATTAGGGACAACAGATAGTAGTACTATCCATATGAGAGATCATTGGTAGACAATACATGTCTAATATAGTTGTTCTACAGGCTTTGTGCCTACCAGTTGGCCATTATACTTGATATGATTTCTAGCTTTATGCCTGCTCGTTGGCCATGTGACTGACATGACAGATGTATACATGATAGGCATATGGATGTTTAACTCATATACTTTTGTGTATCCAGTCTTTATAGTCTGTTATAGGTTACTTGGGCACTGATATGAATTTAATAAGACTAAATATGGAATAAATGAACAGAAAAAATTCTAATAAATTTATTTGCTCCCAAAGTTCAATAAACATGTAAATGACTTAAAATTCATGCAATCTACATTTCTTTATGAAATTATACATTGAACAATTATCTTTAATTATTTAGTTATTTTTACTTTAAATTATGCACCACTAAACAATTTGCTTAGCGCATTGGTTTTCCACGCGTATGTACTGGTGAGCAGGACCAGTCTAGACAGTGAGTTAAAGCAGATTTGCAGTAGTGTGACATGTCACCTCAGTAATCTATTTTTGGTAGGGCCCATGTGTATTTAGGTTTTGTATTTTGATCATTGTACATAAGTGAGTGATGTAATTGAATTTTAAAATTTTATAATAATTTGTAAATTATGTACTTGACTCTTATAATGAAATGAGATGAGATGTCTTTTCAAATGATTTTTATGAGAATTATGATGATATGATATGATACATAAAAAAATGAAATGGATATAAAACTATTTTAATAAGTAAATAGTAGAACCCGCTAAACGCTAATAAAATAGAGGAAACTCTGTCCGGATCTCCACAAAAATAAAATATGATAAAAAAATATTTTCAACACATGGGATAATATAAATAAATGGAATTTAAATTAATAATGTACGCGACAAGATAAGATAGGGTTCTCCGACACTGAATGTGGCATGCCTTGCTTGGCTACACTGTAGATAGGGTAAGGGGCATCACATATAGATTAGCCTTACCTCCGGAGTTGCATAGAATTCATAATGTGTTTCATGTGTCCAAGCTTAGAAGGTATAGGTCAGATCCCTCACACATATTGCCTTTGGAGTCCATTGAAGTCAGTTTAGACCTTACCTACGATGAGGAGCCTGTGGCTATCCTAGCAAAGGAGACTAAACAGTTAAGGAATAAGTAGATACCTTTGGTTAAAGTGTTGTAGAAACATCATTTGGGTCAGGAGGTTGTATGGGAACGCGAGGAGGATTTGAGGAGGCAACACCCACAACTATTCAGAGATTAATATCAAGTAAAATTTTGGAATAAAATTTCTTTAAGGAGGGGAGGATTATAACACCTTTACTTCAGGTAGTTCAAAACATTTTACAATTTCGGAGACTAACATCTGTTCGGATGGCTAGAATGTTTGGAACCACACTTAAACTAAAGTGAGGAGTCATGTTTTAATTTTAAAAAGATTAAGTAAGGTTGTAGAAAAATAAAAGAAGTGGTATGTAAATTGGTTAAATGAGCTCAAGCCCCGGTGATGGGTAACCTCACTGGGAAGTAACCATAGGTCTAGTGGCTATTCCAATTCTTATGGAATCTTGTAAGACCCTTAATTAAAACCTAAATTGAGGTATTATTATGAAATTAAAAAGGCAAAAAAATGAAAATAAATAAGTTCAAATAAGTAGATTTGCAGCTAAGGTAAAAAACGGAATTAGGGACTTATTGGGTATTATGGAAAAGAAGAACTGAAACCTGGTAAGATCAAAATTTGGCCAATTAAATTTAAACGTCCAACACTGACCAAAAATAAAATTAATTAAGTTAATGAAGTGAGATTTTCTTAATTAATTAAGATAAAGATAATTTAATTATTAGTCAAACCTCATGATTACCAATGTCCTTATAATTACAAGATTGCCATTATAAAAAATTAAATAATATAAATATCATATGGAAGAGACAAAACTTAACATTTTCTTCTTTTTTTTTTTTTCTACCAAGTTGTCGTCCACCCTCTTCCCATCAATCCTCCAATGATGCTTCATTGTAAGCTTAAAAAACCATACACTTTTTCCATGATTTCCATGGGAAATCAAAAGAAAACCTACCATCTAACCTTGATTTGAAGAAAGCCATCAAGAATTCAAGAAAAAATTTGAAGTTTAGTGAAGGAGAAAATCTGGTCTAGGGAAGAACAAGAAGGGGAAATCAAGTTTGAGGAATTAAAGGTTGATTAAAGTGGATAGGGACTTGAAATCAAGGGTAGTACTAAGAACTTCTCTTGATTTTGAAAGTTTCTACCAATTTAGTTAGGGTTTTGTTGTAATTAGGGTTTTTTGTTGTATGAAGCTTGTTTAGTCTTAAAATGGTTATAATATGCCTAATGGATGTGCAATTAGCAAGAAATAACCATGTGGATTGGAGAAATTAAGTAAATTAAAGTGCTACCTTGAGTGCTGAATCTGGACAGCTTGAGTCCAGTGGGGTTATTAGCTCATAACTTGAGCTATATAACTTCAATTGATGTGAAACTAATGGGAGATAAAACCTCAGATAAAATTTTACACCTTTCATGTAGAATACTTGACTAGAAAATGGTCAGAAGGTACCTCAATTTGGGCTAGAAACTAGCAATGAAAACCTAAAACCTGAAAAACTGACCAAATGAACAGTATGTAGTAAATTAGGCATAATTCACTCTACAAAACTCCAAATTATATGATTCTTAAACCCGTGTAATCCTTAGACATAGGAGAACAATTCATATGAAGACCATAATACCAAATTAAGGTTGTAACCTATCCAAATTAGCTAGACAAAGTAAGTCCAGAATTCTGCCCTGATTCTAGAACTAACCTGGAAACTTGAGAAATTACCATATGAACAGTTTTGGCAAAATGGGCATAACTGAAGCTACATATATGCAAATTAGATGATTCTAAAGCCAAAATAACCATAAGACATAGAACTACAACTTTCATGTTTTGACCTAGATCTAGATGTAAGGGCAAGGTGGTTAAAATGTTAGAGTAATTTAGAACATTAGAACTGAGAATTTTCTGCAACTCAGTAATTTTGTCCTATGACCTTCATGTGGTTAATAAAGCATAAATTCCTTTGTACATCTCCAATTAAGGTGCTACAAAATGATTTGAAAACTTAAGACAAATGCCTAAAACTTTGGTTTAGAGACCTAATACAAATTCTGAGCATAGAGTGCTCGATTATGGAATGCAAATTTAGGTGAAAATCTGGAAAATTTGAGAATCGTAGGGTAACACACCTAGGAGCAATACCTAGTATTTTGATCATAAATGATGATCTAGACCTCCAAATTAAGTAGTTTAAAATGATAATTAAAACTAAGACATAGAGGAATAATTTTTATGGAGATCACTTTGATAAATTATGACTGAACTAGGTTGAAATTAAGTTTAAAATTAGGTGCAAATCCTGCCCTAAATCTGGAAAGGTTGGAATATATAGTTAGTTTAAGAATTTTACTAGGGATTTATTTGATTTGTTATTGGGGACATTAGAATAAGTATTAAAGCTTTGAAATTGTGTATTTTCAGTAGAGAAGAATACTTGAAGTGATGGGGAGAATTAAATTAAAGAAAGGAATTTTAAGAAAGGTTTGTGCATAACTTGATTTCCTTGTGTTTTAAATTTCAAATTAATGAATAAACTTTTTGTAAATCAAATTTGAGTTTCCTTTGTAATTGTGAATTATTTATATTGTTTTGAGAACATTTGAATGTTGAAATGAGTTTATTATTGTGTTGAAAAGGTGGATGTTGGCCATTGATGTTATTGTAGCAAAGGGGTGGCTGAAATGAATGTGTTTTAGAAGTGTTTGAGAAATTATTGTGTTGCCAAACCTATGTATTGAATTATGATAATTGGAAATGCTTGGATATATGAATAGAAATTATTTAAATTGTTTTGAAACCATAGTTGGCATGACAGACTTGTTTGCTTCCCTCATTAGTAACGATTAGTGAGGTTGAGATTGATTATATTACTTCTGTCTCTGATTTGCCAGTTGACGTTGAGATCGAATGAGTACTCATATTTGCTAGCTAGCTCTCCCTCATTAATAATGGTTAGTGAGGTTGAGATAACATTGTCGTGGTGTACAACATGGCATTGATCGTGAAATTTTATGTCATGACTTAAATTGGGTGATGTTGGTAACACTAATTGTAACATCCTCACTGTAGGCAGTTTCGTATATTCTACTGTTTCAGTGACTAAGGTCAGTTCGAACAGCTTGAATGTATGGAACCACACTTAAACTAGAGTGAGGAGTCAGAATTAAATTAAATAAAGATTAATTAAGGGTGAAGAAAAATAAAAGAAGTGGAGTGTAAATCGGTTAAATGAGCACAAGCCCCGGTAATGGGTGACCTTACTGGGAAATGACAGTGAGTTCAGTGCTACTTTAAATTCATATAGAACCCTGTAAGACCCTTAATGAAGACTCAATTGAGGAAATTTCTATGAATTAATAAAGTAAAGAAATGAAAAGAAATGAGCACAAATAAGGACTTATCGGGTATTATAGAAAAGATGGATAGAAACCCGGTAAGAGCAAAATTTGGTCAATTAAATTTAAAGGTCTAATATTGACAAAAAATAGGAGTTATTAAATTAATGAAGTGAGATTAATTTAATTAATTAAGAGTATGAAAATTAAACATAATTATTAAAAAAGTCAAAACCTAATTATTTGGAATTTCAAGTTAATTACAAAATTTTCATTCCTCATATTTACAAAATTGCCATTATGTATTTAATTAATATAAATACCAATAATTGAGCTAAAAATTCAGCCATCTTCTTCTTCTTATTCTCGTCACCCTTGCTCTCTCTCTCTTCTCTCTCAAAATCCTCCATTAAAACACCTTACCAAGCTTAGAAACCCTAAATCCTTCCATGAATTCTTTAAGAAATCAATAAAAAACCCTAAAGTAGAGTGTGATTAGAAGAAAACACTCAAGAAATCAAGAGAATTTAGAAGTTTAGAAGGAGGGGAAATTCAGCCAAGGGGGTTCAACAAGGGGAGTGAAGTCTTTGGATGGTTTGAAAGTGAATTGAAGTTGAAGAGAGCTTGAAAAATAAGGTTAGTGCTATGGAACCCTTTTAATTTAGAGTTTTTAGCAAATTGGTTAGGGTTTAGGCACAATTAGGGTTTTCTTATTTATGTTCTATTTAAAGTAACTGAGTATATATTATGACATTTGGATGTGTAAATTGTTAAAATATGTTAAGGAGATGCCAAATTAGTTGATGGAAAGTAGTGTTGTGTGATAAGGTAGATTCTGGATAGCTTGAGTTCAGCATGCTCAATTAGCTATAAGTTGAGCTATATAAATTCAATTGCTGTGAAACTTAAACCAAATTAAAGCTAAGACACATATCTACAACTTTTGTGTTTTGGCCCAGCTAATATCTTAGGGCAAATGGATCGAATTGCTAGGAGAAGTGCCAAACACTGAAACTAGAAATTCTTGAACTTTTAGCAAATTGCCCTTTGACCTCTGTGTGATGATTAGGGCATAACTCTCATTATATAACTCCAATTTAGGTGATTTTTATTTTGTTGGAAAGCTAAGACATAACAGAAGAACTTTTATGAAGAACAAATTGCCCAGTTCTAATTGTAAATAGGCCAAATTCTTGAAGTAAATCTATGTGGTTGAAACTGGAATTTCCTACAATTCTAGCCAAATGCCCTGTGACCCTCGTGTAGTAATCAGGGCATAACTTTCATTATATAAATCCAATTGAGATGATTCAAAATGATATAGAAACCTACGACATAGGCCTACAACTTTGTTTTAGAGACCTTGCTCAAATTCTAGGTGTAAGATACCTGAATATTAAGTGAAAAATTGACCTGAAAACTTGGAACCCTGAAATCCGCAGGGTACTACACCCGTGAACCAGGGTTCATCTTTTAGCCATAACTCACTCCACAAAACTTTAAATTTAGTGATTCTTGAACCTGTATAATCCTGAGACATAGGGGAATAATTCATATGAAGAACATGGAGTTAAATTATGATTGTAACCTGTCCAAAATGGCTTGACAAAATAGTTCTAAAAACCTGTCCTATTCTGGACTGACCTGAACCCAGAATTGATCACTGTACTAGTTTTGGTAAAATAGCTATAACTCAAGCTACACAAATGCAAATTGACTGATTCTAAAGCCAAATTAAACATAAGACATAAACCTATAACTTTCATAAAGAAAGTATGGTCAAATTGATTTTGCATCTTGGGCAAATCTATGAGAAAAGCTAAAGTAGCAATTCTGAAATTCATGAAATATTCACAAATGACTTGAATTGTAATTTGCATTTAACACTAATGATTTGATGAATATATATACCATGTGAAATGTGATTGGGAGTCATGTTTTCGCTGTGATTGGAATGATACATATGATGAGATAATAAGAATATTGAATGACTAAATATGTTAAATTGCCCACATATGCCTAGACATAAGTGTATGGGTTGGATAAATTGGCATGCCAAGAAGGGAAGAATTTAGCAGTACTGCCTATGGCTTTTAAGCTCGATTATATTGCATACCTGGTAGACATTTATATGTCTGATAGTATGACTGCCCGAGGTACCGAGTGTCCAGTGCTAGTTATGATTATTCCACGTCTATGACTATTTTGGCTCTTAAGCCATTATATTGCATATCTGGTAGACAATATGTGACACCCCTTACCCGTGTACAGTATACCCGAGTAAGTAATGCCACCTGGTGTACCGGCACACTCTAATATTCCTCAATTAATTTAGACAATGCTTTTGCATATAATTTATGAAATACAATTTATTTAAACCATTTATCAAAAGTATCATTCATTTAAGGTTCCGAAAATTTTAAAGAAAATCCGGCGGAGTACCGGCTAAAAATGGAGAAAACCGTTCTTCGGAACCTGTTAAAAACACTTCCAATATACAATTTCATTCATTCTCAACTCCAATATCATTACAAAACTCAATATCAAGATATCAACAATTTTTCAATTTCAGGTCTCAACAACCTTTTCATTGCTCAAAACATCCCTTTCTCAGGGTTCTCATATATAAACAACCATTAAATACTCAAATTAATACCATACATGACCATAAATCTTTATTATTTACAATAAGCTCAAAATACATTACATAAATCCCAAATACATATGAGAAATAAAAATTTAATTACAAAATGACATCTAGTGTCCTACCAATGCACTGCAGGTGACGAGGTGACACGGACACTGAGCAGAACTGCCGGATGGACTCACCCAGTCTGTGGTCTACTGGGCTCGCGATCGGGATCTCCAGTACCTACGCGTGGCAAAAGCAACGCGCTAAGCAATAATGCTTAGTGGTGCAATAATAAAATAAAAGAAAATAGCAGATATAAATATGTATTGCATGTGCATGTTTTGTTTGTCATGTATTTGTATATTCATTCCTTTATTTCTTCTACATTGCTCATTTTCATTCATTTGGTTGCCCAAGTAACCTACACTAGACGACTGGACTGGATAACGGGTAAATCGCACTGGGTACCTAGTACCTCGCCGTCACACCATCGGTCATATATGCATCTCCAGTGCAATGTAACAGCTAACAATGTAGATAATATCGTGCACAAGGCCAAGTCTCAATGCAAAGTCGAATGGCTAAAAGCCATGAAATCACAGAATGGCATTTTTGCCATGTGCGATCGCTAATCGAACCCTATTGGCATGCCAAACTATCCAAACCAATCTTGTTAGGTATACTAGGGCATTCGAAACTCTTAAATTTCTCAATTTGTGAATTTCAACTTTTTTTGGTGTCACTATTCATCATTGGTCAACAAAAATGTTGACTTTTAGAATAAAAAGGTGTACATTGACTTTGGCACTCCCAACATACCACATTTGGTGTTTAAAACTTGTTGGCATTAAGTGTTTTTACCATTTCTAAGCATTAAACCAAAGGAGCAGATTTTTCAGATTTTGTACCATAACTTCACTGTTCCATTGGACACTGTTACTGTTGGAATTTGAAGAAATGTAAAACATGAAAGTTGTTCCTTATTTTGTCTAGTTGAATTTCCTTTTTTGAATCACTCCATTTGGAGTTTTGTAGCTCCAGATATGGCTCAAAAACCCAAACTGTCCGGATATGCGATGCAGAAATTTACCATATCTGATTGCATGAACAGTGACTTGAGTCACTTGGTTGAATGGGTTCTGGCCATAATTTGGGGTAGGTTCCTTCATGAAAGTTGTTTGTCTATGTCTTAACTTGTTGCTGTAAAAATTTCAGACCAATTGACCAAATCTACAGTGACTTATGGCCAAATGAATAGTTACTGTTCATTTGGTCAAATTCTGCAGAGGCAGTTTCAGGGTTCCGGATTGTGGCTGAGTTTTGACCCTTTTGCTTTGGTCTTTTGGGCATGGTTTCTTCAGCAAAAATGTGCCATTATAAGCCTAGTTTCATGTCCAATTGGCCAAACATCAATTGGAAAAGCACAGCCCAAGTTATGGCAGTGCAAAGGGACTGAAATTTCAGTCCCTATGTCATATCCATAGGGCGATTTATACTTTCACTTTACCATCCCATTTTTCAGTTCTAATTAGGGTCAACCTACCTAAAATGGTCACTAATTGACCATTAAAAAGTCCTCTAACCATTTCCAAAGCTAAGTCACCATTTCACCTTCCCAAACCCTAATGTTCAACTAAATTTACTCATAAACCTTGTCTAACATACTTAGTTCAATCTTCATGCATTTTAATACCTTAACCATGATTTCCAACCACTCTAAGTTTGTTAAACAATCAAACTCAATCTTCCATAGGGCTGCTGAAAATTGAAGGTACCCTTAACACATGTAATTTACTTCAATTCCTTAAGATTTCTTAGCTCAAAAATGTTCTAACTAGAATTTAAAAGAAGGAAAATGAGATTGTAGCACTAACCTCAATTAGTCAAGATTTTTCCCTTACACAAAGTCTTGGTTTCCTTTTCTTTTTGCTCCCACAATAATCACCAAGATGATAGAATGAATTTTTGTGTTGGTAGTTAGGGTTTTTAGTGGAAGAAAACTAAGAAAAATGAAGGATGAAAGGTTGTTAATGGTGGAATGGGTAAGGGTGAGTGAGTGACGTGAAGAAGAGGAGAGGGAGCTGGTTTTGGGTTTCTAAAATTCTGCCTCATTACCCACTTTTATTTCCTTTTTATGGACTTGCTTAAATTTGATTGGTTGGAAAATTTTAAATGATGTCATTAATAGCCATTTTTCCTCAATTTCTTTTCTTTCCTCCACTACTCATTTTCAATTCAATTTCTAGCAATATTTCTTCATATTTTATGTCATATTAATTATTTACTCAACTGGGCAAGTTGGCCAAAAATCACCTCGGAAGGCGAAATGACCAAAATGCCCTCCGTTTGGCTTAACGGGTCAAAATTGTCTGTACTGATTGAAAAATTTTTCTAGGTATTTTCTTGGCATTCTAATGCCATGGGAACCTCAATTACCCTTCTCTGGAGTCCCAAAAATTATTTTATAATTTTTCCCCCGGGTCTAGGGCTCCTCGTTGCGAGAACCGCAACTTCCCTCCGGTTACCCATCGCTAGGGCACCTACTGCTTAACTTGATTGTATTTTATTTCTAAAATTTTTACTAAATTTTTCTTGTTAATATTTGAGTTAATTATGGTTCCTGACTTTAGTTTGAATATTTTTCCGGACATTCTAGCTGTCCGGACCGACACCGGTCACCGGAACAGTAGGATGTACGGAGTGGTTACCGGGAGGGTGTTACACAATATGTGTTCGATGGTGTGAAGGCTCGAGGTACTGAGTACCCAGTGCTAGTAAAACCCGCGTATCCAGTCCAGTTAGTTATGTTATAGGTTGCTTGGGCATTGAAAAGAGTTAAAAAGGTTAAATATTAAATAAATGAATAGAAAAGATCCCAATGAAATAATTGCTTTTAAAGATCAACAAAATGTGAAATAACTCATAATTAATTAGAAATGCATTACTCTTATGTTAACTATAAACATGGAATATTTACTTTTATTTGTATATTATATTTTTATTCTATTATTGCATCACTAAGCAGAAATGCTTAGCGCAATGGCTCTCCTCATGCAGGTTTAGGCGAGAAGACCCAATAGTCCTTGGCACAGGGAGTCGCACAGATCTGCAGTAGAGTCATTGTCACCTCCACCCACTATTTTGGTATACTGCAAGGGCCCTCACATGCATGATCTGTATTTGTAATTAAATACTAAGTTTGTAAATTAAACTTTGAGTTGTAAATAATTATGTACATTTTGTAAATAAATTAAGTAGATATTTAATGATATGAATGAGTATGAAATGATGATATAGATCAATATGAGGAAATGATTTAAATATGATGAATAAGGATGAATTTTAAATTTTCCTGTATGGTGAAATTATAAATAGATTACTGTTTTAACAGGTCAAATGTTCATAAAACAGCGGAGACTAGCAATTTCTTCGCTTAAAAACATTTTGATTTAAATAAAGATGAATTTAAAATAGATAATGAATAAAATAAGTTAAGACAAGGTGCTCCAACACAGAATGTGGCATTCCTTGCTTGGCTACATTGTAGGTCGGGTAAGGGGTGTTATGCTAATGATTTTTAAATGTTTGTAATAAATGATTTGTTAATACTTGGAAAATGTTATTAAGGTTTTATGATTCATGGAAAGTTTAATATCTCAAATATTTTATTATGAATTGATAAATTATGTTTTTATTGGGATTTTAAATTAATAGTTGCGTACCATTGGGTTATATACTCAACGATAGATGTTTTCACGCTATCGCACATAAAGGAAAAGAGAAGGCAGCTGAGTGAGTTTACTAGAAGTTAGAATTGGTTTGATTAGCAGGTATATTCTAGGTATACCCTTGTGAATTATAATTTTGATGTAATTATGGCTATATGTATGTAAGACTCGTTTGAGCAGTTGCACAAAAATGTTATATTATTATTTTACGACATTGAATGAATGTAAATTTGAAATGAATTGTTCCTTTGATTGTGAATGAAAAAGGCAACTTGATAAATGCTGATTTGATGAGTATTTGTAAAATATATATTGCTACAAGTTGTTGTCAACAAGTTTTAAATTTTTAGTTTATTGAATTTTCAGTCGTTACCACGCCAGTTTTTTGCAAATTTTTCTTTAAAAAAAAAACTTATTTTTCCTTGATTAATTTTCATAGCACTTTCTTAAACCTTTTTATCATCAAGTTAGTTTAAAAATGGATTTGAATTTGTTCAAAATCCTTTGTAGTATGTTTAATGGATTATCTGTAGACGGAGCTTGGTAATTCATTAAGCATATTACAGGATCATGCCATATCTTATGGGAAGGATAAGGTGTGACAAAAATGGCTAGATCACAATAAAAGCTTAAAAAAGTCATAACTCTAACTCAGTCACAAATACTTTTTATTTATAACTTTAGTAAGAAAATGACCGTTGGGGTGCATTAAATGTAAATATAACCATTCAACCACTTAAAAAGTAGTTATATCGACTTTTAGAAACCCAAGATCAATTGCTGAAGTCCCTTACTCGACTATTGAAGTTTCTTCTGTCAAAATATCATTTTTGAAAAAAAGACTTTGGCTGCCAAAATATCTTCTGTCTTAATTTCCCAAAAACTTGAAAAATACATAAATTTAACCTGGAAATTAGATTTTCGATCCATATAAAGAGTTGGAAAGCTAATTCAATGCATTTTTAACTAAAACACTTCTCAAAACTAATTTCTCATTTTTGAAAAATTGAACAATTTATTTCTCCCCTTGGTGAAGAATTATAATTATTAAGTAACATTTTCTAAGTAATACCTACACTTGAGCCAATACAATTAATAAAATGAGATTCAAAAGACATAAAAATAAAGTAAAGATTACATTATATGTTCTCTCCCCTTGGAAAAGAATTATAATTATTAAGTAACATTTTCTAAGTAATATCTAGACTTGAGCCAATACAATTAATAAAATGAGATTCATAAGGCATAAAAATAAGTATTACATTATATGTTCCCTCAAAGTTTACTTCCTTTCCTCACTCTGTTTCCCTACTCTGTTTCAACCTTCATTTGAAGTAATTTGTTAATTTTGAATTTGGAGCCTGCAAACTCATCACAAATACTTTAATATAATTAGTAATACAATAATTGTTTATTATAATTAAAACATGGGTTAAAACACTTTGGTGCAACATATATATATATAATTTTATTTCAAGTATTAATAAAATTTTTAATAGCATTTTAATATAATTTTATAATTAATAAAAGATAAAAAACCATGTATCATTAGATTTTAGATTTTAAATTTTATAAATATTTTTTACGTGAATAATCAATAAATTTAAATATATGTATATAATAATATATCTTTTTAAAAAATAAATCACCACTTTTTAATCTAATTGAAAATTTATTTAATATATATAATATGATAGGAAAAGTTTTTCAATGCTTAAAATTATAAACTTAAGAATTTTAAAATTTTTAAAAGATATAGTAAAAAAATAAATTGTAAATAATTTTTTTTTTTATGGAATAAGATTATAATAGTTGAAATTTGAAAATGCTCAAATAAAAAAAATTATTTTTTTATATAAAAAATAGAAAAATAAAAGTAAAAAAAAAATTATCACATGTCATTTTTTAAGTAGTCCTATTAGCTGATGTGATACGTTTTTATTAATTAATTTTTAATGTTTCTTTTAAATATGTATATATATGTTGATTGATTAAATTATTTAAATTATAATAAAATTTTGAATAATTTAGCTTAATTGCCTTTTATTTTCTCATATAATATGGAGTGTGGGTAATAAAATAAATTTTAAAAAATAAAAAAATAGTTATTGTACTTAATTAAAAATAAGAATAAAGTTATTAAAAATTAATTAATAATTAGTCTAGTCTAGTGATAGAAATGTATTTTATTGGTCATTATTATTATTAGTAGGAAAGTGCAGTTTTCGGTTTAAATTGAAAAATCGAATAGAATCGATTCAATTTGATTCAATTGGTTCGGTTTTAAAATTTAATAGGTTTGATTCGGTTTATAATTTTGATAATTTTGATTAATTGATTCGATTCGGTTACTTCCATAAAAAAATCAAAAAAATCAAACCGAACCGAAATTATTAATATATATAGGAAATCAAAGAAAATCGAACTGAATTGAATCGAACCGAATCGAATCGAACCGAAATCAAAGAAAACCGAATCGAACTTTAAAATTTTTTTAGTTTTGATTTCTATTTTTTTTATAATTTAAATTTAATGTTAAAAATATGAAAATTTATAAATTTCGGTTTGATCGGTTTAAAATTAAACTGAACTAATATTTATAGATTTAATTTGATTAATTTTTCTCTTATTAATTAATTTGATTCGATTTTTAAAATTTTTAATTTTTAATTTTTAATTTTATCAATTTAATTCGATTCGATTCGAAACCGAACCGACCATTTGCACACCCTAATTATTAGCGAAAAGGTTTAGCGTCGGGTTTAAAAAAATACACATTGGTGCCCTAATTCATCATCTGCCGCGTCTCTCTCTCTCTCTCTCTCTCTCTCTACGTAGCCAGACGAAACAGGTCAGTCCCTTCTTTTCTTTTTAGTTTCCATTTCCTTCTTTTTCTTCATCTATCGCAGCGGCCTAACTCCTGCAGTTGACAGGTTAGTGCTCCCCCACCCCTTTTTTCCATTTTTCTTCTTTCCTGCAGCTTTTGATTCAATCTCTTCATTTCCTTGCACCCTTCTCTTCTTTATTCTTATTTCTGTAGCCCTGATTCATTAGCTGAGTTCCTGCATGTTGTGCTATTTTGTGGTCTGGTTCTGATTTTGTACTTTTAAATACCTAGACCTGCATTTAATCTGTGTTTTTAGTGGTAATCTTATTTTTTTGGCTTTTTTTAATTTTTATTTATTGCTTGATTTGAACCCTTTTATTGAGTGCTGTAATTGAATATATCAGTACCTTGAATTTGATGAATGCCTATATGTATTTTCTTGTTTATCAATTGACATTCTCTGGATTAAGTACAACGGATAACTGCCAGCTTATAATTATTATTATAGCTGATAATTGGTAATATCATATAATTTATTTTATTATGTACAAAATTATAAATTTATTATATTATATTTTTTATTTTATTATTAAATTAAATATATAATTATTAATTTAATATATTATATCATTTATTATATAAATATATAATTGTTGATTTATTATATTATATTGCTTATTTTATTATTAAAATAAGAAAATAATTTATTTTTTTAGAAAATAATTTATTTTTTTAGAAAATAATTAATTTTTTTAAAAAATAATTAAATAACTTAAAAAATGTAATTGTAAAATAATAAAGTAATTATTATTATTGATAAAGAAAAACTTATAGCTAATTTTAAGTTATTAGATGTAAAAAATGTATTATTTCATAATAAATAAATATTTTATATTTTATGTTATTAATAAAAAATATTTTTAACAAAGTTGTAACATACTAATTAAGATGTTAAGATTATAAATAAAAAAAATAAAAACATTAATAATATTAATTTTTGAATTACATGAAAAAGGATAATATGGTCTAAATAAATAATAAAATTAAATCAACTATCAGTTTATAAAAAACAGTTCTAAAAATAAAGCTGATATAAACTGCAGCTGATGGGTATCACCCATCAACTATTAGCTATATTTTTTTAAGTTTGTCAACTCAACTTAACTCAACTCAGCCTTTATCCTAAAAATTTGGGGTCGATTATATGAATTCGCTTTCTCCACTCTAAACGATTTTGGGTTAAATCTTCAGAAATGTGTAATACTTTTAGGTCATGTTGTACTACTCTCCTCCAAGTCAATTTAGGTCTACCCCTTTTTTTCTTTATATCCTCTAACCTAATGTGCTATACTTATCTAACTGGAGCCTCTATATGTCTATGCTTCACATGACCAACCACCTCAATCTCCCTTCTCTCAATCATAGTTATTAAAGGCGCGCCTCAGGCTCCAGGCTCATCAGGCTCCAGGCCTAGCGCTTCTACAGGAGAAAGGCGGGCAACATTCACCAGGCCCTCGCCTTATGCGCCTGTGTATGCACCTTGTTCCAGGCGCAAGGCTAGAAAGGCGCGCCTTTTTTATTTATACATTCGGTGAGTACTTCCATTAACAAAAAGCACTATCACCCAGCTCGAAATTTGTTGATTTAGAAGTTTTCAAAATTAGTATCGTTGATAATAACTAGTCACGAAAATCTCATCAAACTAACATACTCAGGATTACAAACCTCTCATATTTTCATTTTCAACACTACCACTCATTATCTTTTTTAAAAAAAAAAATGTTAATACTCATTTAGTTCTTAAAGGTGAGGGAAATGATGAAGATATTGATTTTGAAGATAAATATTAAGAGGATGAAGGTGTAGGAAAAGATGAAGAAGATATAGTTACTTTATAATTTCTTAAATTTAGTTATGAAAAATTAAAAGATTATTAAAGTTTTATAATTTAGTACTTGAATGCTTATTTGTTATTATTATTTTTAGTTTTATGTTATTTGAAGTTTGATGTTATTTGAAGTTTGATGGAATATTTATATTTATTTTATTTTATTTTATTTTTTTGCACCTCATCTCGCTCAGGCGTGCGCCTTTGCCTTGCGCCTAGGCTCCAAGACCCTTTGGCACCTTAGTGCGCCTTGAGCCTTTAATAATTATGCTCTCAACTTATCCTCAATTGGCATCACTCCTACCTTTTCTCTAATACTCTCATTACGGACTTTATCTAGTCTAGTATGACTACTCATCCACCTTAACAGTCTCATCTCTGCAATTCTTATCTTAGACGCATATGACTCTTTCAGCGCCCAACACTCATTACCATATAGCATAGCCGGTCGTATGGTTGTACGATAAAATTTTCCTTTCAACTTATTGGGAATCTTGCGATCACATAAAATTCCCGTGGCATGTCTCCACTTCAACCATCCAGCTTTAATCCTATGACTAACATCCTTCTCACATCTCCATCTACTTGAAGGACTGAGCCGATATATTTAAAGTGATTACTTTGAGACAGTACTACTCCATCCAAACTAACTCATTTTCTATCACCAGTTTGGCCTTCACTGAACTTGCAATGCATGTATTCTGTCTTTGTTCTACTTAACTTAAAGCCTTTTGACTCTAGAGTACTTCTCCAAAGCTATAGCTTTCTATTGACTTCTTCTCGTGCCTCATCACAATATCATCCGCAAACATCATGCACCAAGGAATACTCTCTTGTATATGTTTCGTCAATTCATCTAAAACTAATGTAAAAAGGTAAGAGCTTATAGCTGATCCTTGGTGTAATCCAATTAAGATCGAAAAATCTCGTGTCCCCTCCCACTGTGCGCACAATAGTACTTGCTCTTTCATACATATCTTTTAACACTTGTATGTACCTAATAGATATCCTCTTTTGTTCTAACACACTCCATAAGACATTTCTTAGAACACTATCATAAGTCTTTTCCAAATCAATAAAAACCATGTGTAGATCTTTCTTCACATCTCTGTATTTCTCTATCAAGTTTCTAAGGAGAAAGATCGCTTTCATAGTTGAGCGACCGGGCATGAAGCCAAATTGTTTGAGAGAGATAGAAGTATCATGACGTAGTCGATGCTCCACAACTCTCTCCCACAACTTCATAGTATGGCTCATTAGTTTAATTCCCCTATAGTTTGAGCAACTCTGTATGTCTCCCTTATTTTTAAAAATAGGTACTAAAATACTCCTCCATTCATCAGGCATTTTCTTTGAGTTTAGAATCTTATTAAATAATTTAGTTAACCATGCCACTCCTATATCTCCTAAACACTTTCACACTTTAAGGCTTTACTCATTTTCATTCTCCTAAGTGCTTCCTTTGCTTATAAAGATCTAATCCTTCTAGTGTAATTCACATTCTTTTCTATTGTTCTATAGTCTATATTCACGCTATTACCATTTTGATTATTATTAAAGAGATCATTAAAATAATTTCTCCATCTTTCTTTAATATCCTCATCTTTCACTAACACTTTTCCTTCTTTATCCTTAGTGCACCTAACTTGATTGAGATCTTGACATTTCCTTTCTCTCCTCCTTGCTAATCTATAAATATGTTTCTCCCCTTATTTAGTTTCAAGTTTCTCATAAAACTTTTCAAAGGCCTATGCTCTTGTTTGACTAACTGCATATTTTGCCTTTTTCTTTGCTATCTTGTACTGTTCATATGCCTCATTATTATCACATTTAGGTAATTTTTTATACCATTTCATTTTTCTCTTCACTGCCTTTTGTACTTTCTCATTCCACCACCATCTCTCTTTTGAGGGTGGTCTATGTCCTTTAGAATCTCCAAGTACTTTTCTAGCTACTTTTCTAATCTTTGATGCCATCTGTATCCACATATCATTGGCCTCCATATCCAGCTTCCATGCTTCGGACTCAAGAAGCTCATTTTTGAACTTCACTTGCTTTACTCCTTTGAACTCCCACCACTTTGTTTGAGCTACACTATTTCTTCTGGCCTTACTTGAATTGTTCCTAAATTTGACATCCAAGACCACTAACCGATGTTGACTTGTTAAAGCCTCTCCTGGAATGACCTTGCAATCTTTCCATAGAGCTCTATTTGTCTTCCTGGTTAAGAGGAAGTCGATTTGGCTTTTATGTTGCTCACTTTTGAAAGTCACTAAATGTGACTCTCTTTTTATAAAGTAGGTATTTGCTAGTATTAGGTCGTATACCATAGCAAAATCCAGGATGCTTTTTCCCTTCTCATTTTGACTGACAAAACTAAAACCTCCATGAACATTCTCATAACCTTGCCTATCACTTCCTACATGTCCATTCAAATATCCACCAATGAAAACATTCTCTTCATTCGGTATGCTTTGCATTAAATTATCCATATCTTCTCAAAACTTTTGTTTACTCTCACTATCTAGTCCTATTTGTGGGGCATAAGCACTAACTATATTTATTGTTTCTTCTTCTAGTACTAGCTTTACTAGTATAATTCTATCTCCTACTCTTTTCACAGCTATTACAGCGTCTTTCAATGTCCTGTCTATGATTATGCTCACTCCGTTCTTGTTTCTCTCCTTTCCGATAAACCACAGTTTGTACCCTGAATTACCCACTTCCTTGCTTTTCTCTCCTACCCATTTAATCTCCTGAATGCAAGCAATATTCACCATTCTCCTTTCCAAGGTATCTACAAGCTCCATTAATTTTCCTGTAACTGATCCAACATTCCAAGTACCAACCCTGATCCTCCTCCTATCCTGTTCCTTCCTAATTAGTCTCCTTCTATGATATCTTTTATTGTTTTGTATGTCTATCTTGTGTTCTGTTCCATTATCTATTTTACTATCTGTCCTATGAACTAACTTTTTTACACACACCCGTCCATGATGTGGGAACCCTTCCTCACTTAATACCACACCCAGGCGCCTGCATGATTCGTCGCTTTCGGTGAACGCCTTACACTCTTGCATATTTCTCACTACACTTGGGCTCCGATGTAGCGCGTTGTAAGTAGAGAACGCCCTAACATTTATATCATTTGAATCCATATCATAAGGTGTGACGAAATTTTTACGCTGGTTGTCATCTACCGCAACCCTTCTCCTTTATCTGGGTTTAGGACCGGCTAAGCGCAAACTACTTAGGCGGATTTTTTTTTTCTTTTTTTTAAGTTTACCAAACACTTTAATTCACCTGTTTGGGTGTCTATTAGCTATCAACTGTACCCAAAAGGTGAACCAAATACCCCCTTGGTCTTGATTCTTATTTTTATCTTAGTATTTCTTCCTGTGATTTTTTTTGGCCTTCCGCTTTAAATTATAATTGTTGATAGTATTGATTGTGAATTGTTTCATTCTGGCTGTTATTTTAATTTCTTGGAATTTTACTTGTTTTGGTAGCTACCATGACGGATGAAACTTCCAATGATGTGAAGGACGAGGTGGCAGAAGTAAGATTTCTTATATTATTGGTTGTCATACATTGATTGTGTTTTGATTCTTAGAAAGTTGGTAACTATATTATATTGTCCCTAGTCCCCTCCTCTTCTGTGGTTGTTTGACACTGTGTGTAATGAAATGAATAGGCTTCAAAGACATATTGTGCTTTCCCAATTGGATAAAGATGTGCATCTATATTTATGTCTACACTGATTCAACTTATTTGCTTCATTGTGGGCATTTGTGGGTGTATATATTTTCTAGATTTCTCCCTTTCTGGTATTGATGTTTTATTTTTTGAGGATCATGTTGTTAAGTTGAAACCTGTCAATTTGGTTCATGTACTATTTATGCACGTAATGAGTTATTAGCACTAGACTTCTACCTAAGATCACGGTGTGGAAGTTAGTTTAATGCCATGATTAGTGAGCTGATACTAAGGTTTTATACTTTTTAAGTTTTAGTTACTATTGGTCATTGCATATCCATGTTGCAGCTTGCCCCCTTTGATCCTACCAAAAAGAAGAAGAAGAAGAAGGTTGTGATACAGGATAGCATGGATGATTCTGTGGACAAGCTCGCTGAGAAAACTGAATCATTGTCAGGTACAGACAGCAGAACAATCTTTACTTGTCTGGTGTTACTTCACAAATTTGTGAATGACTTGGTGTAAAAGAACACAATTTACCTTTTTTTATGGGGACTTATTTTATTATTATTTTTTTCTGTAAGTGCAGTCTCTGATGGGCTTGAGAGCACTTTCACTGGTTTGAAAAAGAAGAAGAAGAAACCAGTAAGTATATAGTTTTTTGTGATGTAAGATTGCCTTAAGTTATGTATTTTTATGTCTTCAGCAGCAATGGACATGTGATGCTTGATCATGATTGATTTTGTAGGTAGAAACCAGTATTTTGAATGAAGAAATTGTAGATGCAGGAGAGGATTTGGATGGCAAGAAGTCAAATTCTCTAAATTCTCCTATTTCAGTTGTTTCTCGCTTTGAGTCTATCTTCACTTTTTTTTTTTTATTTTTTTTTATTGAATCTAAGAGGTATTTCTTTCTTTTATAGATCGTGCAGGAGCGGATGAAGAAGGAGAAGGAATTGAGCTACAACAGCAGCTTTATCCATGGGAAGGGACTGACCGTGATTATGAATACGAAGAGGTGTAGTATTCATTTGAATATTTACCTTTTTAATTGTGAAAATGTTTTGCTCTGCTCAGCTATTCTTATTTGTGACACTCTCATCCTTGGTCAGGAGTCGTAATACTATTACTTCTCATATTCAATAGCAGAGCATTTTGTGCTTGTATTTGCATGTATCAATTGATAGGTGATCTATTAATTCCTGGCTATCTAGCACTTGCAAAAGTCTATGTGTTTCAAGTTTAATAATTGCATATCAGCCATTTGCCTAGGGGTAGGCCTTTGTGCAACGATGAGGTTGCTACCTTGTGATGTGTAGGTCACAGGTTCAAAGATTGAAATAGCTTCCATGTGTGTATCTACTCCTTCTGAAAGCTTGTAACTCAGGAAGCCTTGTTCTGTGCAACTTTTTAGCCTTTTGACTAAGATTTTTGTGGGGTGGGCGAGGCAAGAGTTCTTTGGTTTAGTAGTGTTTTTGGGCATTGACAGATGAATTACGTATTTCTGCCCTTTTTTTTTTGTTTCTATGTATGTGTCACTGAAGGTAATCTGCTTGTCCTTGGTCATGAGTTGTATTTTCTTTTTCCATAGTTCCTACTGATGTAGGCTGAAAGATACTTACTTTCCAAAATTTTTTGGGCAGCTTCTTGGTAGGGTCTTCTATATTTTGCGTGAGAACAATCCAGAACTTGCTGGAGATAGGCGTAGAACTGTGATGAGGCCTCCGCAGGTTCTTCGTGAGGGCACAAAGAAGACTGTTTTTGTGAATTTTATGGATCTCTGCAAGACGTATGTTTATGTTGCTCTCCTTTTTTGTCTTTTACTCTTTAACAAGTATGCAACAAAAAGCATATTTTGTATGCATGAGGCCATGAGTTGCTCACTGTTGATTATGTGTTATGGTATACTTACTGTTCTTATGAAACTAATACTTGTCTGCTGATGTGGTACGTAGAGACTACAGACTGTAGACTAGCCATATTTTTCAAGGGATTATTGGGTGCTATTATTTTTAATGCTAGTGTAAATCTTAATAAGATCTGGTTTGCTGTTTCTAGATGTCAGAACTTTTTGTTTGGTATGTATTGAGATGTATGCATTGATGTTCGTATTTTGCCATGTCAGTGCTAACTTTGTTTCATGCCTCCTTTATAAAATTTAAAAAAATATCTTCCCTACCTTTGGTGCACTTCAGAATGCATCGACAACCTGACCATGTCATGGCCTTCTTACTTGCTGAATTGGGGACAAGTGGATCACTTGATGGACAGCAGAGGCTAGTTGTTAAGGGGAGATTTGCTCCCAAAAATTTTGAGGGAATCCTGCGTCGATATATAAGTTAGTGCCTCTTCTTTTAAAGTTTATTTGCTTCATCTTACATTGTGAACTAGTTATTGTTTATCAAGGCAGTTTATGTTCTTGTTGGCTGATATGATGTCTTTACTTTTCAGATGAGTATGTCATTTGCCTTGGTTGCAAAAGTCCAGACACTATACTTTCAAAGGAGAACCGTCTCTTTTTCCTCAGATGCGAGAAGGTAACAGTTCATAATTTTGTAGATCATCACATTTTCTGTTCATAAGGTGCATGAGTGCACCATAGCACTCTTGCTTTACACTTGTAGCCTTGCAGAAGGCTGGGAAGTCATATCCACTTATTTTTACTGTTTCTAACTTGCACTTTAGGGCATTGTGTCCACCACCATTAAGTAAAGAGTATATCTTGGACTATTTATGTAATGATACTTATTTTGTATAATATCATGATTACATATTTTTTTATTGGCCTATATTATTTTTAGATCATAATTTGTAAGTTAATGTGTCCTAGGATGGTTTATTACATTATGATTAGTTGATAGCAAAATATTTAAAAAATAAAATGATAATATATTTTAAAAATAATTTAAATATTATTTTATTTTTGAAAGAGTTCAATTGCTTAAATATTATAAACTTTGTATCCAATTTAACAAAGTAAAGCGTGAAGGGGCCAACTGCACATGTGAGATAAGTACAAGGGCATGGAGATGCATTCAGCATTATTTTTACTGTTCATATTGATTTGAAAATGAAATATTGTCATTTTGGTAGCTGTAATTGCCATGCTAGTGTATCTAAAGTTGTCATTTGCCAAATCTTGTCTTGAGGAGGCCTAGGATGATTTAAAGATTTGCCTACATTGTCAGATTGCTTAGCGCATGACAGACATATTGGGAGTTTCTGAGGCCTCCTCCTTGGTTGGCTCCTAGCAGAAACATGTCAGCATTTGAGATGAGTTTTTTTTATCCAATTGAACAAAAATAAATCAATTAAGTGTCCAATTGATCATTTGAGCTAAGTATAGAGTTCTCCAAATAAATTTGGCTTCATTTTTTACTTTTGATATTGATTTGGAAAATTATATATTGTAATTTTTTAATTTTCTGTTATTGCCTTGATGTTGTGTTTAAATGGTCATTTGTCAAATCTTTTCTTGAAGAGGCCTAGGATGATTTTAAGATTTGCCTACATTGTCGGATTGTTTGGACAATGACAGATATATTGAGTGTTTTTGAGGCCTTCTTCTTCTTGCATCCATTTGAACAAAATAAATAATTGAAGGTCTAATTCCTCATTTGAAATATGTACAAGGGGTGACTGGGTGAGCAGAATTTGGTTCAAACAAAAAATATGGACCGAACCGATTTATTTCGAACATTAGGTTTGATTTTTCTCCCCGAAAATTCAGTTTAGTTTGGTTTTTATTTTTGTAATTCTCGGTTTATTCGGTTCGGTTTTTGGCAAAAAAATTAGAAAAACTGAACCAAACCAAAATGTTCAAGGCACTGTGTTCTAGTTGTTAGGGTTGTTATGGCTTTTGTGCCCCCTTGCGAATGAAACGCCGCCTCTGGTGTCTGCCCTTTGGAAATGAAAAATTTCTCTGTTCTCCTTGCCCTGCGGCTCTGCAACTCTGTCACTCTTCCTCCATTGATGATTTGCCCATTGCCTCCGCACCTTTCCTCCATTGATGCATTTCAGTCCCAGAGTTTAAAGGGATTCTTTTTGGGCATCGGTGGAGAATATTGGAGGGATTCTCGGCATCACTTCAAGGGATTCCCTTATGGCTCTGCCATTGCTTTCAGTCCCTTCTATTGCCACGCAAACATCCACCCCTCTGCAGGTTGTCTATTTGATTGTTGAAAATTTGGCCATGTGGGCTTCAAGGTCGTCTTCTGCTCTTCCTTCTTATTTCTACCCTTTTCTATTTCAATCCTTATGGTGTTTATTCATCAATTTATCGACTACAAGGTAGTGTTTTTTTCTTGTCAGTAACTCAGCATCGTATTTTTTCCATGTAGCATACATGAGTTTGCTTTTGGATACAACTGGTGTTTTGTGATTTCTTCGTAATCTAATGGGTCTAAATGTTTAAATCTGGATGTTTTAGATGTGGGTTTGTTTTGCTTTGTCGACTTCCTTGCTGTGATTGGAAGATCAATGCCTTATTTGTCTTCATTGTTTTGTTCCAAATTAAAACTGGACTAAAAAGCTGTGTATTGGAGTTTTATTGCTGCAAATGTTCTTGCATGAAGCATTCAATTTGACAGGAAGCAGAATTGGCTAATAACCAATCTACCAAACCGTATTGAACCAACTTATTTCGGTTTGGTTTGGTTGGTCTCTTAGTCTTAGTTCAGTTCTGTTTATCATAAAATGAATATCAGTTTTTGGGTTTGGTTTGATTCTGAACTGAGCTGACTGTTTGTCCACCTCTATGTATAATGGTGCCTAGATGCATTTGGCCTTATTTTTACTTTTGATATTGATTTGGAAAATCTTACGTTGTAATTTTATCAGTTTTGCCGTTATTGCCGTAGTAGTGCATCTTAAATTGTCATCTTAGGGAGGCTTAGGATGATTTTAAGATTTTCCTACTCAGAATTTTTAGCCCATGATTGAGTGGTTCTTAGGCATTCTTCTCCTTCTACTTCTTCTCATGTACGTGGTAACCTGATGAAGGTCAGGTCCTAATAGAATCATGCTATTACAAAACTCGCATTGGTTTAAAAATATAATACTGACATTAGCTGAACTGGTTTTGTAGTACTTACGGTGGGTTTCTTGTACTGCATTGGTCATTTTTTTTTTTAAAATGGATTTCTTCATTGCTTGTTCGGGTTGTAGTGCTTTTCATTAAGCTCTCTTTTGCAACCCCTCTCCCTCTCTCTGATTAGTTCATTGTAATTTCCTATGGATTTCATTTTCCTATAGTTCTCCTCTGATCTTGTTATACTTGTGCAGTGTGGTTCTGGACGATCAGTTGCCCCAATCAAAGCTGGTTTTGTTGCTCGTGTTGGCCGCAGAAACACAGGGACATGAGCCTTTTAAAGCCGAGTTTAGTTGCCTGTGTTAGTAGTAGGAAATATCGGGACACGAACCTTTTAAAGTTAAGCTGTGCAGCTGAGAAGTTATGGATCTTGTTTACGGTATCTACATCACTGTTTTCCCAGATTTTCACTAGAGTTAAATAATACTATTATTAAGTTGTGAGATATTGTTTTTTTTTTTCCTCTTATCACATCTTAAAGAAAATAGTGTTGATTTTGGTTGATCGATGGTTATGTCAACTTGTTCTCTGCTACAAACTCTACTCCATGGTGTGTTTCATTGGCCAATCTGCGTTACAGTGCTCCTTGCAGCACTAGTGATTATTTTTTTTTAACCCTCTCTCTTCCTCTTAAGAAAAGAACATCAAATCATCCTTAATCCCAAACTAATTGGGTAAAGAATAATAAAATAAATTTTGCATGCTACCCATTAAGAGATTATAGAATACAGATGCATTATTTAGTACAAAAGTTCCCCATTTATTGTAAATTTATTGTTGTGGGATATAGCTAGCATACAGAAAAAGCCTCACTTGTTGAAGATATTAACTACGAGCATTGTTGCCAGAGATGCTGCCAAGGGAACATACAAATTCTGATAAGCCCTTATTGCACTGCTTTTGTAAGCGGTTGTATTAATAACTGCAATGAAACAAAATCCCAACACGAATGTCACTTCATTATTCTATTAAATTTTAATTTTTTTTAATTTTTTTTTCTGTTCAATTAGATTATGCTAAGGAAGCATTTTTAGTCCTAGTTTAACAAAATTAGCTATTTAGTCCTTTTATTTTAAAAAATACTATACTTTTGTCCATTTAATCTTTAGTTCCTCGTCTAGTAGTCAATGTCTTCAAAAGAGAAAATTACTATTATGGTGACTAAATATTTGAGGGTTAGGAAATAAAGACTGTTTTTCAAATTTAGAGATTAAATTAAATTTAAATTAACGTTTAAAATGATCGAAAGAATTAAAAAGTAAATAAAATAAAATACAGAGATTGATTAATGTATTTAAAAAAAAAACTAAATTAATTTAATTAAAATAGGGACACTAAATAGTAATATTCTCTTTAATATAGTGACTAAAACTTACTTGAATAGGTTTTGCATCCATGATTAATAGTTTCAATGAGGTTTTGAACTTTGGCGCGGTTTGCGAACCAGAAGTCTCTTTTGGCATAAGAGATGCAAGTAAGCACATTCTTGGTGTGTTCACCACAGCCACTAGCCTTGCAGTACTCTCTCACCTCAGATTTATTTACATTCAGCACTCCATTTAGGGTTAGTTTATCCTTTTCTGAGGTGCAAGCATCAGAGAACTACAAAATCATCCACCAAATTTATACCCAGTTAATTAGTAGCTTTGAGGCCTTCAACATACTTAAGATACAAACATAACAACAACTAAATCTAAATTTATTGATATCCGCTATATGAATTCTTTTTAATCATTCAGCTTTGTTTGAGATCATATGATTCTTATACAAGTCTTAATTCTAAAATTGATTGATTCTTTTGTGACAAATTAGAATTAAATGATCACACATGATAAGTTTAATAAACTATATGAGATTAAACATGATGTATAATTTCAAAAGCACACTAGCTAGGTCTATAAAGTTCTACACCTTCCCAGATAATTAAGCTTCTATTCTCAAGTATTTTAAGAAGAAAAAGACTAACAAACATGTAAAGTGAATATGAAACAATCATTATAAAGCAACAAACAAAGAAGAAGAAGAAGTAGTTTACATTTTGCATGCATTCATAGGCACTTCTCCACTGCCAAAATGGAGCCAGATTGACATTTTTTAATGGGTCTGATCAACAGAACATAACCAAATAAAAATCAATACATATTATTATCATCATCATAGTCAGTTGGAAATTAAAAGAAAAACAAAAAGGGGTTCAAAGAAATTAAGATTACTTTCAGCTGCTTGAGCACAGTGGAGAAAAAGAAAAACACCCAAAGATAACCGCAGAAACCCCATTCTGCAATTTTCCATGTCCTTAATATTGATGATGATCAAGAGACAATGCCTTTGAGAGTCATAAGAGTTTGGAGCATTGACTCATTTAAATAACTCAACAAAGATTCATTTGATAGGCAAATGCCAAAACATATGCTTAGAACTATGGAATATCATTTTAATTTAGCATATGCTTAGGATAATTTATGCAACAATAACCCTCTGATTAAACCAAGAAATATAAGCCAAACTACAAAATCAATCACTATAAACAGCTCATGCCAATTAGGGTTAATTTTGTTGGTTTCTTTCAAAATCCTTATTATTATTATTATTATTATTATTATTATTATTATTATTATTATTATTATTATTATTATTATTGTTGTTGTTGTTGATGAGTAATTTCAAAAAGGAGCGATTTTTTTTCACTTATGAAATTTATATTACAATAATTTTATTCTTACCATTGATTATGTGGACTTCACATAATTAATTATTAAAATGCATTTAGTACATATTCAACAAGATGTAATTTATAAATATGTGAATGAGTTTCAGATGAAAATGGCTGTCCATATATTATTAAAAGCATACATCAATATTTTTATAATTATTTTTATTTACTTTTTATGTTTATGTATTGATATAATTTATTAAAACTAAATTAATTTATATTCAATAAATAAAAATAGAAATTAAAATATTTAATAAGTCTAAATAAAAATTTAAAGTGCTTTTAAATTTTTTAATAAAAATACAAGAGATTGAGTATATTTGACCGTGGAAAAAGAAAGTCAAAGTATCAATCACAGCACAAACTGGCATTACTTTTTTTTTTTTTTTCTAATATGTCGGAAATTAAGAAATGGAATTCTTTGTTATTTGGGTTTTATTTGTCTAGCTTGAAGTTTTTTTTTCTATGTTACAAAAAAGTGATATTTATTTAGCAACAAAAACCATGTTATATATACATATCGTTAGAATTTAAATACTTAAAATTTTGAATTGTGAAACAAATTAAATCATTAAATTATTAATTTAATAATATTTAAAATATTAAAAAATTTATATAAAAGGGTAAAATGAGAATATAATGAAAATAAAATAAGAGAAGATCATTTAAGATAATTTGATTATTTACAACTCAGATAATTAAATGCTTTAATATGAAAGTATGATAAGTTAGCAAGTGAATAAATGAGAAGAAAAAGGAGAAAGGTTAAAATGACATGGAGAAAATAGTATTAAAGAATTTATAAGTTTTGAATATTGGTACAAAATTGATATTTAATAGAGTTAAATAGTAAAAAAGATTCATATAACTGACTCCTATTAGTTTTTTTAGGGATAAAATACATGCATATATAAGTTTGTGATAGAGATAGACCACGGTTAAAACCATAACAATTTTAATGAAAATTTTATTTTCATATAATCCACATTTATGTATACTCTATAAATAATGTGAGATCTCGAAGGATTAGCCCAATGGTATATGGGCTTGTCTCGGTTTTTTTGCCACAAACTCATGCACATCGACTCTCACTCAGATTTTTACTTCTTTTTTTTTTAATAATAAAAGATAGAATATACATAAACACGGGTTAGTGATACAAATGAATTACTGTTAGAATCATGACAATTTTAATAAAATTTTTATTTTTATATAATCCACACTTATGCACACTTTACAATCGATGTGAGATCCTGAAGGATCGACTCCTGTTAATTTGAGATTAAAACTTAATTTTGTTATTATAATTATTACTTATAATAAATAAAAACAAAAAAAAAAAAATTTGGACCACGTGACTTCACCATAATTTGAAACGTAAAGATAATTCTTATTCAGAATTTTCAATATTATTATAATTAAAAGAAGAAAATTTAGCCGATCATATAGGAATGAAAAAAAATATATATATACATATTATTCGGAGCAAAACATTGGGCATCTCAGCATTAACAAACAAGTTGATATGCAGCATCGATATCTTTCAAGAAAATTGCCTTCGTGTGAAATTTATGTTTTTCTAAATTGTAATTATGCTTTTGTTTTTACCTTGTTGTTTGGAGTTGAAGATTGAAATCACCATTTGTAATTATGCAATACCCATAAGAAGTGTGGAGAATTTGTTTGCTTCGAATCAATTACAAATTTAAAATTCATTTTATTTGAATTTTATAAAATTTTACAAAATTTAAATTTTAAGGTTTAAAATAATATAAAATAGATTAAATTAAAGTTTAATCACAATAATATGTTCGGCCTTTTAACTTTTTAATATTTATATTTTACCGTTAAAAAAAATATCTTAAATATTTTTCCTTCAATATTTTATCTTCTATCTTCTTTAAAAAAAAAAAAAAAAAACTCTCATTATTTTCCTCCATTTATTTCCTTTTTTCAACCTTTTCTACATATCCAAACATTGTGAAAGAGTCCAAAAATTTTATGATATTTTTATATTTGAATAATTCAAAATTTTAAATAGAAATAACACATAATTTTAAGTATTTTTAATTATCATTAAATTTTTATTCAATTAATTTGTAAATAAAATTGAAATAGGATTCTGAAATACAAAATAGTGTTCAATTGATTAATAGAAAGTATATATTACAATTTTTAATAGGTCAAATACATAAGTTTATTCTTAAATTTTATAAAAGAAGAAAATTTAACAGCATCCCATATTTTTAAAATGTTCAATTACACACCTAAACTTTAAAAAATTGAAATTATAAATAACTTTGTAATCCTAGACAACACATAACCTAAATGAACATGCGAATTAGAGAGTGGGGTGTAATAAACATTGACATAATAAAAAAACCCAATGATAAAAAAAAATCTATTTCAACTATTTCTTTCTTTCCTAGGAATTTATAAAGCTGCAAATGGTTTTGGGCATGAGGATTTTGCTGTTTCATCTAATTTATTCCTCATCTTCTCCTTTTTATTCTATTGTGAATCAACAATTGCAGTCAAAGGGAAAAGAAAGCAACTTGGCAGGCACAAATGGAAGGTGGTCTCAAGGATTTTGACATTCCCATTTGTCATTAGAGAGAAAGAAGTTTTCTAAAGCATTCCTGGACAAATATGAATCTAGGGAGAAGATTCTCTGGGTGTAGGAAATATGAGATAAGTTTTTATTTGCAAAATTTCTACCTTATTTTTGATTATTATGGTTGTTAGGTTGTTAATGGTAACAATGAATTTGGGTAGCATTTTGGGACTAGTGGCTTTTTCATGTGGCTCAGCCCACCAATGCGAAGTCATGCTAAACATGTAATTTTGGGACTCTTGACAAGAGTAAGGATGTGTGAAGCTGAAGCAAAGAGGGCTAGGAGAAGAGAAGTGCAATGGAGGTATATTACTGTTTGTGTTGTCATAATTGGTGTACTCCTATCCTATGTATCTGCAAAATATCAATACACAGAAGATAGATAGAAGACCAATGGGTTTGAAAAGATTGTGGCTTGAAACTAACTTTTTATGTAACACCCCTCTCCCGTCTACCGTGTAGTCGAGTAAGGCGTGCTACATTTGGTGCAGGAGTACCCTATCCTGTCTTATCGTTTACAATATTAATTTAATATCCATTAAATTTTATTATCTCACTTGTAAATTTTTTTTTTTATCCCATTTCATTTTTATGGAGACCCAGATAGAGTCCCCTTTGTTCTTTTAGTGCATGGTGGGTTTCATGTTACCTGTTAAAATAATTCATATCCATTTCATCATGTCACTTCTCATGCTCATATCAATTTCAAGAAAATAATTACATTTCATTCATATAAACTTTACATATACAATAATTTACAATTTATATACAATCCAAAATTTTTTTTACATCATTTACTTATGTACAGTGATCCAAAATGCAAAATTTAAATACACATGAGCCCTACCCAAAATGAACAGGTGAGGTGACACCGACCCCGTGGCAGATCTGATCCTCTCTATTTGTACTCTCCTGCTACTATTGCGGCTGCTGGTGCTCTCCAGTATCTACACATGGTAAGAACTAACGCGCTAAGCATAATGCTTAGTGGTGCATATATTGAAATAAAAATAAACAAATAACTAAAATAATTGTTCTACGTGTATTCTTATAAGGAAATATAAAATTTTATGAATTTCTAGGTCTTTTACATGTTTATAGAACTTTGGACAAAATAAATTAATCAGAATCTTTTTATCATGTATCTTATGTTTAATTCAGTGAAGTTCACCTTAACAATCTTCTCATGTACATTTCTGTGCTCAAGTAATCTATGACAGACTATAAAGACTGGACACACGGGAGTATACAAGTTAGACATCTGTATGTCTATCAAGTATACAACGGTCATATTAGGCACAAGGCCAGCGGGCAGGCATAAGCCAGTAATAATAAAAATTGGCACTATGGCCATCAGGCAGGCATAAAGCCAGTAGAACAATCATCTTAGGCATATGTTGTCTGTCAATGATTATCCCTGTGGGCAGTACTGCAATATATAGTCCCTAATTGGTATACCAATCGATCCAAGCTATATAAATGAGTCTAGGTGTACTTTGGGCAAAATAGTATTATTAAGTATTTATAATTTCATTAATTCATGTTATTTTTATGCTTAACAATTTATTCTAATTCATTTCATCTCATATGCCTAGGTGTTTTATGGACTTTTCTTTAGGACCAGATTTGGTGCACTGTCTTTACATAGCAGATTGACCAGGATGTGGCCACTGTTTGGCCACACTTCCTTCATAGAATTTGTTTCTCTATGTCTTATAGTCACTCAGAAATTTTTATTACAATTTTTCAAGTTTTGTAGAATTAATTATGGCCAAATCACTGGCCTAGACTCATGTACCCTGTTCTACCAGCGCTCATGTTCAGATCATAAACTTTGACTCCCATTTTAGGGTTCTTATGTTCATAATTTGAGGACCAAGTCTAAAACAAAGTTGGAGCCCTGTTTCTTAGGATTCCAAATCAGTATGGCTCAACCTAATTGGAGTTTTCTAGTAGGAGATATAGCTAAATAAGTGTTCTGAGGTCAAATGGTTCTTTTGAAATTTTCTATAATTTATATGTTAATTTAACCTTGTCAATTGACCTAGTTCCCTAGGTTTCTGGGTTTTGGTTAAAAGACCAATATTGTATATCTATGTCTTATAAAACTTTTGCCATTGGTTTCATAGCATTTGGATTTTTATAGACCACGTTATGGCCATTTTGCCAAAACTGGTCGAGTGAGCTCTAGTCCAGGAAATTCTGGGCAGAATGGTGCAGGTCAGTTTGGTGTCCTAAATTGAGGGAACAATTTTATTTTGTTTGAGACATTTCTGGGCTTGGTGTTCTCAATGAAAGTTGTAGTCCTATGTCTAAGCTTTTCAATGGTATAAAATTCAGGTCATTTGGACCTGTCTAGAGGGAGTTATGGCCATTTGAACATTTACTGTTCATTTAGTCATTTTTCCAAGTCCAGAATAGGGTTACCCGGATTCAAGCAAATTTTAGACCAGGTTAGGGACAGTTTCTGGGCATAGTTCCTTTATGAAAAATGTGACAAAATGTCCTAGGTTTCATCTCCAATTGGCCTCACACAGCATAACTCTACTTATATGTAACACCCCTATGTTCGGTAGTGCGTTCTACTGTTCCGGTGACCAGTGTTATCCGGACAGCTAGGATGCCTAGAACTACACTTCGTTAGGAGTGAGGAGACATAAAATAATGAAATACAAGAAAAGAAAATACAAGAAAAATAAAGGAAAAATAATAGCAAAGAAAGGTAACCAAATTAAGCGAGCCGAGAACCCTAGCGATGGGTGACCGCACCGGGAAGTCACGGCGTGGACCGTTGACTAGCCCTGGACTGCGGGGAACCCTGGAAAATATTTTTAGGACTTAAAGAGACATCAATTAAAGTATAAATATCATTAGAAATATCAAAAAAAAAATAAAATAATTAGTACAAAGAAAAGTGAGAAATTGAAAAACGGACAAAACCCGGTGTTACCGAAAAATCGGGAATGCAACCCGAACAGGGGCATTATGGTCATTTGACATCCCGAATTATCTTTTGACCTAAATTTCCATTAAAAATAAATAATATTACACTTGGAAAATATAATGAAAAATTAATTTGGTGGTACCTAATGTAAATAGCAAAAATTAAGGGTTTAATGTGGAATAAAAGGAAGTTAAACATATTATATGATTTAAATTAAGTAAGTGGACCACTAAGAATTATAAAATGGATTAAGTGGGGCAGATTGCTCCACTAAAGCATCATCTTCAACCTTTGAAGACCATCCATGCCGAATTGAGAAGATTGAGAAACCTCCATTGCCGTTTCACTTAAAGCTTCCTCCACTCCTTCATTTCACCTCCAATCACTTAGGATTCTTCATTAAGTTTTATCCCCACATCACAAGGAAGAGTTTGATACTAAAATCAAGAAGTTTAGTCAAGGTTTAACAAGTCCCAACCAAAGGTAAGTTTGTATTGTTGAATATTGCTTTGTTAAAGTTTGTATACAAGTTATGGGTGTTTGCTTTGTGAAGGAAATTTTAAGTTTTGAGGAGTTCTTGATATATCAATTTTGGACAGCCATGGAGTTGTATGTTTAATGAAATATTCATACATATATTTGATGAGAAATTATGTTGATTAGGGTGATTTAATGTCCTAGTAAATTATTCTACATGTATATGGTGATTGTGCACTTGGAATGGAAATTGATGAATTGTAGGACACTTTGGCATTGTGGAACAATTCGGCAGCCTTGGGACTCTTTGGTGAATGTATGAATTCATGAAGATATTGGCAGAATTATGACATTGAGGACTGATGGATATGTATATAAATTAGTGGTGGAAATTGTATGAAATGATGAGTAGTGTTTATGTGTATTTATGGTTGTAATTGGACTTTATGAATTAGAGTTTTATTTGGTGTATTCAGGATGTTTGTATTCTGCCCAAAGTGACTTTAAAGTGAAGTGGTATATGGTTTTGGTAATATACCAAAACAAAATTGGGTTGAGGAGTGGATTTATGGTAACGTAAATGTGTAATTGCTACATGTTTAAGCAAGGTAATTAAGGACAGTGTGCATTTTAACCTATAACTTTAAATGTGTAACTCCAATTGATATGAGACCAATTGGAGGTGAAACTAGGCACAAAATGTGCCAACTTTCATTGATAAAGCATAGCAAAATTCTGCTTGCAAGGTAGCATGAAAAATGACCAATTCGGATTAAGTACAATTGAGACCTGAAAATTGACCAATTGGGCAGCAGTTAGTGTTTAGGCCATAACTCACTCAAAACAGGTCCAATTGACCTGCAATTTTAACCATGAATAGTTAAGACCCATACCTACAAGTCTCATGAAGACACCAAAGCCCAGAAATGACCATAAGCAAGTCAAACAGCTTGCACAAGTTCGGGTCCAAAAACTGGCCGAACCAAAGTTGACCAAATTTGACCTAAAATGACCTAATTTGATGCCATTTGACCAGCAATAGTAAAATGACCATAACTTGGTCTACATAACTCGGATTGACCTAAAATTTTGCCTTGCATTCCATAAGACATAGATCTACAAGTTTGTAGTTTTGACTGAAAATCGAAAACCGAGGAAACTAGGTCTTCCGGCTAGGTCAAACTAGTATATCGGAATCCAGCAAGTTGCAATAAAATGCACTAAACAAGGAAATGAAATTGGTAACGTGTACCAACCCTAAAACCTTATCGAATGTGACATATTAGTGGCACTAAAACCTAAATTACCTAGAACGCATCGAGGGTCGATATATTAGGTGATTAAGCAAATAATAGCTTTCAGTGAATTATTTGTCAAACATTATCGATAGAGACAGTTTAATTTAGTACTGAAACACTTCAAATTGTGTTTCTCAGTTAGTAAAGACTCAGGGAAAGGAAAGGAAACACTGAGTCCAGACCAGGAGACAATTATCAGAGGTTTGTGCACAACAACTATTTCTTTTGAATTTTTCAATTGAAATGAATTATGACTATTTGTACATTATTGTTTTAAATTGTGGAAATGTGTTTGAATGGATATTTATTGCTTGAAAAGCACTGTAAATGGTTTGAAATTGTGAGAAATTATTTGAATGATATTGATGGATACTTATTGATTGAAAAGCATTGGAAATGGTTTGAAACCACAGCTATCATGTATATTGATTGTATTCCTCGCTAGCTTGTCTAGTGGGACGAATTGAATTCCCTCTCTGGCTGAAGTGTTGAGGTGTGTGCCTGTTGGGGACGAATTGGATGAGTACTCATATTTTTGCTAGCTAGCTATGTTATTCCTCATTAGTCATTGACTATTGGGACGAATTGAATACCTCATTAGCCATCGACTTTTGGGACGAATTGAACTTTGGAACATGATTAAGCTGTGTGTGATTTATTGATATGTATTGTGAGATTGTGAAATGAATTTAAACTCTTATTGACATATACTGTCTTTTGGATTCAACCATGATCTGACTTATTGAAATTTATTGTGATATTGAGAAATGGAGTTTAAATTCTTATTGACAATTACTGTCTTGAAATTAACTATGGTTTTAAGTATCCACTATTTATATGATTTATGAATTGTGATTTAAATTGTATTTGGTTAATGTTGTGCACCACTGAGACATCGTCTCACCGATAGCATTTATCATCGCCGCAGTAGTAGGCATGACAGGGCAGCAGACTAGGCTGTTAGTACCTCCAGCGAGAGATTACCGGGTATAATGAGTATACCAACATTTTGCATTTTGTACTGTAATGTATGACCACTGTATGTACATATTGTTTTTGGTTTTGAGCAGTTGTAAATTCAAATTGTACCTTGAAGTTGTAAAATAATTATGAGTTATTTTGACTTGTAAAAATTATATTATATTTCTTTTATCTCAGTCCTTGAAAAATCACTGTGGATTTGAGTTGAGATAAATGTTGTATTGAGAATATGTTGGAGTTGAGATTTGGAAATATATTGAAGTGCTTTTATAGGTTTTCTGAAGAACTGTTTTATCCAAAATACAGATGGCACTCTGCCAAAATTTTTATAGAAATTCCAAATAATTCAAATGTGTTAGTTCTATCACTTCAGTTCAAAAAGGTTTTTAACACCTGTAAATAGTGCTCACCACTGTAAAAGAAGTAAGAAAAGTTTTTAAAATTTCTTGTAGTGTATTTAATGGGTTATCAGTAGACGGAGTTAGTAATTCATTAGGTATACTACGGGATCATGTTGTAGAGTGTGACATTATAACTGTTTAATCTTGCTGGACTCAGAGGTCCAGAATTCCTGCACATGAAAAATCACTTCCAATATTCCATCCTCCTTACTCCCAACTACAATTTATCACTCATAACACTTCAAATGATCAGCAAACAATCTCAACAAGATCAATCTCAAGCCATATCACCAAGGTAACAAAATTAACTCAAACCCTAACTCTCATTTCTCAATTCATATAAACACATGCCAATCAAATTGTTTATCACAATTACTCATCAATATCACTAATAAACACAACTAATTTCCTCAAAACCATCAAACCACAACTCTTATCATGGCTGCCAAAATTTAGTAATTTCCTATCCTTATGAATTTCTTTTAATTTCATATCAATCTAACTTAATTTAGCAAGCTTGTCATGCTTAGAAAAGAAATAGAAATGAATTAGTGCACTAACCTCTTTAACCACTTTCTTGGCTTGTTAAAACCTTGAATTTTCTTCACTTTATAACAATCAAAATGTTCCTCTTGATGTGGGGATTAATTTTTGTGAAGGGTGTTTAGGGTTTTATGGGAAGAAAAGGGGAGAAATCAAGCTAGGAAAAAGTAAAAATGGTGAGAGCTTGGGATGGTGATGGATCGGCCATGGGAGAAGGAAAAGAAGAAGATGGCTATTTTTTAGTTAATTTTGTCTCATGTAGTCTTCTTATTCCTTAATGATAATTTATTAACATTTTATTGGTTAGGGTTTTTAATTAATTTCATTTTATGACATCATAGTAGCTTATGTCATAATTATATTTAATTTTCTTTTCTTTCATTTATTTTCTTTTTTCCTTTCCATTTCTATACATAATTTATGATTTTGATTTATTTTAGGTATTTTAATCTCTCTCATTTTAATTGACACTTAGGTCAAAATTCAACTCTAGAGTTGAAATGACCAAAATGCCCTTCGTTATGCTTGTCGGGTTATTTTTGTCTGTACCGATAAATAAATTTTCTTGGATTTTCTTTGACATTTTTAATGTTATTTATACCTCATTAAACCTTAAATTAAGTCTTGAAAATTATCTCTCGGGATTCCTCACGTGTTTGGAGTCTGTAACTGTCTTTACCGATACTTTCCCGTATGACACCCATCGCTGTGACCCTGGCTCGTTTAACCGAGTTGCACTTTGTTTCTTTTACTTTTCTTTAATTTTATTTGGTCCTGATTTAGTCAATTTATGCCTCCTCACTCTAGTTGGAGTGTAGTTCCAGTCATCCTAGCTGTCCGGACAGACGTTAGTCGTCGGAACAGTAGAATGTACGGACTACCTAAAGTGAGGGCATTACATTTTGTATATGAGTTTTAACATTATGTTTCAAATTTTATCATGTGTTGGAAATTATTAATGAAATGGTATTTTGATTTAGTTTAAATACTGTGTGAATCAATTTAAATAGTAATACAACATATCATTTCAGTAAGTTGAACTCAAAAGATTAGCAATGAAGGCATATGATGTGCCTAAAACACAACAAGAAATAAGACAATCATTTTGGTTACTAAACACTAAGGGAAAAATGAAATTTGAATGAAAGTAGAGCTTCAAGGAAAGAAAGAATAAACGAAACAAGACTAAACATGAACAAATAAGACTTGAACATAAGAACAAACAAAAAAATCAGAAAGGCAAAAGTAGGAAAAGATAGACTTGCAAAACTCCTTTGATAAGTGAATGAAAACACTACAAAGAAATCTAACAAGGTTGGCAATTGAAATCCCTTTGATAAGTCTACGAAATCACAAAAGAAACTCAATTAACCAAGGTAGATGTCATAATCAAAGATTGATAAGTTTTAGGAAAATTCGCCACATTTGAAACAAGTAATAAGAAAAATGAGCAGCACTTTATTGCTTAGTAAATTGAACTGTAAACTAAAGAACAAAGTACATGATGAGAGGCCTTTATATAGGAACTTATTACATCAAAATCCTTTTAGGAAAACATAAACTAAACCTATTTGTGATACATCTCTTTAGGTAAATATAATTCTACAAATAATAATTAATAAACCTAAAAGATAGGATAGGCCTTATCCATATAATAAAAAGTCAAAGTAGTAATAAATCATTTCTTACATGCCATGCAGAGTGGATAAGATTTCTTATCTTCAATTGCATCTTGGAAAAGAGTCTTAGATTTAGTAGATAAGGTTTTCCAAGATTTAAGGCCGGGTTTTAGGAATTACCTAAAATTAAGCCTAAAATTTAGCTTAAAGATAAGGATTAATTAAAAGCTAATCCATACCCTTTTAGGATCTCAACTGCCATAACGAAGACCCAAAGGAATCAACCTGTAGCCAATCCAAAGAGTAAGTCGAGTTAGATCTATGAGACTGCAATGCCATGTGACTTGCACTTCAGATTGAGAACATTCCATTTTTTACAACATCCCAAATCAGAATATCACAACCTTTGCCAATACTTAAAAGGAATACAAGAAATTTAATAAGCTTTAGATGGCATAAAAATCTGCTCAATCAGAGCATGATTCCATTGTAATTGCAAAAAGTTAATTAGTTCACTAATCGAGGCCTCCACATCTAGAACAGTAACTGACGACCACACTTTAAACCAAATTGGTCTAGAATCTTGCAATCTCTCCATATCTGAGTTTGAAGCTCATTCCCAATCAACCATTTAGAAACCTCCTTAATAATCCATCTTGCATACATCAAGCTCCTCCAAGCATAATTTGGTATGTAACTCAATTTGGGCTCAAAAAATGAGCAACAAGGATAATATCTAGCCTTGAAGAAACTAGCTAAAAATGAATTTTTGATCTCTGATTAATCTCTAATATTGCTTTGCCAACATAGCCAAATTAAATAGATGGATATTTCTAAATCCTAATCTGCCACAATTTTTAGTTCTACACAATTTTTCCTAAGAACTCCAATGAATTTTCTTTTCATCACCTTGCTGACCCCACCAAAACTTAGCAATTAGAGATTCAGTACACTTACACACATCAATAGGAAGTGAGAAACAACTGACCAAAAAAGTTGGGATTGACTAAACAACAGCTTTCAATAAAATCTCCTTTTATACTTTTGAAGATATTTCTCTTTCCAGCCTTTTAGTTTTTTTGTACCTATCCATGAAATAGCTAAACACTTCTTTTTTCTTTCTGCCTATCAAACACAAGCAATCCTAAATACTTCTTATGACATTCAACTCCTCTAACACAAAGTGTATTTTGAATTAAATCTTGCACCCCATTTGTCGCATTCCTATTGAAGGAAGTTTTTGATTTATCAAATTTAATTTTCTATCTCAACACCATTTCATGACACTAAATAACACCCATTGATTCCATAGCCTTAATAGTAGTAGCTCTGCCAAACACAATGCCTCAATAGCATGCTTGTTTGAAAGAGTTGCTCATTTCTCCTACTCCCATCAAACATGGTGTTGATGTGGATTTAAGATGTTTTAGATATGGTGATGTTGTAGAGTCCATTGAGCATACATTGATGCAACTTTGGCTTAGAGAGTTAGCCCGCTTCAACTTTCCATTGATGAGTCTCCGTTATCTTTTTCCAAGTTATGTAAAGTTTTCAAGTTTAAATTTTTTATTGACTAATTTGAGTTGATTTGCCAATTATTGTGGGCTATTTAGAACCCCAAAAATATGCTTTTGCATTAAGGTTGTAGGTGGGAATGCTATCAGGTCTCCTCTAAAGCAATTTCTTTGTTGTATGAATTTTAATAGGTTTTGAAATCATAGAGGAGAAGTTCTTCTATTCAGTATTCGTCAGTTTCCATAGGTTTTGTCTGTGGAGGAGGTAGAAGTAAAAGTGATCCATTTTGCAGTGACTAGTAATTGTGTCTCGGTTCATCCACTTCATTATAAAGTCATCTATGATCTATCACATTAGGAACAAAACTGCTCCTAACTCATACTTGGGCATTAGATTACTTTCACTATTTGTTAAGTTGAATAGGTATTTTTCTTTTACTTATTCCCATGTATATTAGATAAGCAAATGTGGTTGCACATTCTTTAGCGAAGCTAGCCATGTCTTTAGATGTTGCTGAGCTAATTTGGATGGAGGATGTCCCTCTTCCATCAGTGATCTAATACTGGCAAAATTTTCATCCCCTTTGAGCTTTGTTCTTTTGTAATGAAATTATTTTGTTCTTACAAAAAAGAAAAACCCTTTTAAGATCCATACCACACACCTAAAATAGGAGTTCTTCATGCCTTGGATGTCCTTTTGTTATTCCATGCATAACTTAGTGCTGACTTAATCAAATCTTTACATTACTTAGTGAATACCTAAGTCGGCCATACTACAACATATATTGTAGCACTTGGATTTGACTTTTCCATGCTAAAAAGAACCTTAACAACCCCATATTTCTTATATACATGCCAAAGAAAGTCTTAGTCTTCTTGGACTTGGACTTGTCTCTTTTAGGCTCACATAATAAACCCATTACATGCCTCAAATGTTAACCCCATTTAGGCTCAGTCTTTTTAACACAACTAAGTTGTAACATCCTAAATATAGCATATTGAGGCCATTTTGAGCTTCTCCAAGTAATTAGTACCTCAGTTAGCATTCCTTGGACCATGAAAGTTTCATAACCATAATGAGGCACATCAGCATAACACGCCTATTTTATTAGATAGAAACTTGAAGTACTTAAATACATAACAAAATGATTCCACAGTGAACAAAAAGACTGAATTACATAACCAATAGCCTTAACCAAGAGCTTTAAACAAGTCAAACATAACTAATAAAATATTATTCACACAAAAGGCCATCTGGTTATCTGTTTACATGACAAAACAGTAGGGTAAACAAAAACATAAACATTTTTTCAAGCATTAGAGCTATCTAATGGATTGGTGCCTCTAATATGGCTGCATTGTGATGTTGGTGTTGGTTATATGAGTTGTGATGCTTGTGATTATTGGTTTGCATTATGTCTCTTTTTTGCTTATTGCTATTATAGTTGCCTTGTTGTGACCTTTCCATCTAAGCCCTCTTTCCTTACACTCTAAGTCCTTTGTTATGATAGAAGCATCTTTGATACCAATCGCTAGGGTGATGACCCTCTCCATTGGTCTACTAGGTTATAGATCGAGAATGGTGACATGTTATCAATCAAAATGTGTCAAATGGCAATGTCAATAGTTAACTTACATTTTCAATGGTCTCTCTTATGTGCTCATTGATGTTAGACTCTATATCCTTTATTTTTAACTCTCGCTTGACTTGATTTTGTATAACTCTTACATATCACCTTGTTGGGCACGATCTATCTAGCTATATTGTCACCTCTATTTAGTTCTGTGGATTAATATGAGATACTAATAAAAGTGGGTGAATCTCATACTATTTGGCATTATGATGTCGAGTCAAACACAGTTGGCACCTATAAGAAAAGTAGGTCGAACAAGTGATGTTAAGATGGTGTTCACATGGGGTTTACTCTTGTTAATGAATTATCATCTATATTATAATAGTGCTTATAATCCCCTGACTTGAGATAATATGGTTATCTCTTATATAAGTGGCTTAAGTTTGATATCGCTTACACACTTATATAATGTATGAGTGATCGACGTGTGTTAGCTTAAGTTAGTTATATCTAGATATAGATGTTTAGTCAATATGGGATTCATTATCTTAATTCAGTCTCTTTCCCCTCTTTAATTTTGCCCTTGATGGTTATCAACTTTTTATCCAGCTTCTGTGCCATTTGCTATAACAAATTTTGCTTTACATGCAACTCAGCCAAAATAGCTCCATCTTGTGCTAGAGACAAGCGAGCATTCAAAGATCTCAGAGCCACTATGGACTTCCTGCTTAGAGCATCTGCTACCACATTTGCCTTCCCAAGGTGATAATCAATCACACAGTCATAATCCTTTAATAACTCAATCCATAGCCTCTCTCTCAGGTTGAGTTCCTTCTGGGTTGGCAAGTACTTCAGAATCTTGTGATCTGTGTAGGTGTAACACTTTTCACCATGTAGGTAATGCCTCCATATCTTCAAAGTAAATACTATCGCTGCCAATTCCAAATCATGGGTAGGGTAGTTTTTCTCATGTGGCTTTAGTTGCCTAGATGCATAAGCAACTACTTTCCCTTCTTGCATCAAGACACATCCAAGTCCATTATGTGAGGCATCACTGTAGATCATATAGTCTTTCCCCGATACCGACTGTGTTAACACAGGTGTTTTTATAATCATAGCCTTTAACTTCTCAAAACCGGCTTGGCACTTATCACTCCAGTCGAACTTCACATTCTTGTGCAGCAACTAAGTTATTGGGGTTGCTATAAGGGAGAATCCCTTCACAAATCTCCTGTAGTACCCAATTAACCCCAAAAAACTTCTGACTTATATTTTATTCTTAGGAGGCTTCCAGTCAACTATAGCTTCAATTTTCTTTGGATCCACCCTGATCCTATCTACTTATACAATATTTCCAAGGAAGGCAATCTCATCTAGCCAGAAATCACACTTGGACAACTTAGCATATAACTGCTTTTCCCGCAATATCTGTAATACCACTCTTAGGTGCTCATCATGCTCATCCTAGTTCTTAGAATACACCAAAATGTCATCTATAAAGACCACTATGAACCGATCCAAGTCAAAGTGAAAGACATGGTTCATTAGGTCCATGAATGCTGCTGGTGCATTCGTTAACCCAAATGGCATCACCAGAAACTCATAATGCCCATACCGGGTCCTGAAAGTAGTCTTTGGCACATCTGCCTCCTTTACCCTCAACTGATGATATCCTAATCTAAGGTCTATCTTGGAAAATACACCGGATCCCTTCAACTGATCAAACAGATCATCTATCTGTGGTAAAAAGTATTTGTTATTCACTGTCACCTTATTCAGCTGTCGGTAATCTATGCAAAGTCGGAGTGTACCATCCTTCTTTTTAACAAATAGCACTAGTGCTTCCCAGTGCGACACACTACGGCGTATGAAACCCTTATCCAGTAACTCTTGTAATTGAACTTTTAACTCCTTCAGCTCAGTAGGTGTCATCCTATATGGAGCAATTGAAATCGGTGCAGTACCCGGTATAACCTCAGTGGCAAACTCCACCTCTCTCTCCAGTGGCAAACCCGACAACTCCTCCTAAAATACATCTGGGAAATCACATATTGTGGGGATATCATGTAAACTCAGGTTAGTCTTCCTGGTATCAATCACATGTACTAGGAAAGCCTCACAGCCCTTCCTTATCAATCTCTTGGCTATCATGGCTAATATAATACTAGAAAGGCAACCTGTTCCTTCCCTCACAATTGTTATATCATCACCCTCTACTGTTCTTAGAGTGATCCTCTTTAGCCGACAATCCACCATCACCTGATGGTGTGATAACCAATCGATACCCAATATCACATCAAACTCGTGGAATGGTTACTCACTCAAGTCGACCGGAAATTCATATCCCTGTATCATCAAGGGACAACCCTTATAGACCTTCTTTACCATCACACTATGGACTAAAGGGTTAGTGACAAGTATGCCTTCTTCTAATCCCTCTATCTATACCCCTTTATCTATTGGTGGTACAATGCATATGTATGAATGCGTAGAACTAGGGTCTATCAATGCATATATAGACATGTCATAGAGAGAAAATGTACCCTTGATGACATCAGCTGGATCTGGCTCCTCCCGAGCCTACATGTCATATGCACGTGATGTTACTCTAGCTTTAGGCCTTTCAGCTGTCTCTGAAGCACCCTTTTGTGAAGTACCAGCTGCCTCTGGCCTAGTAGGTCTTCTACCCTTTTGGGCTACTGGGGCAGACTTCTTAGTCTGTGGTGGAGTAGTGGAAACATTCCTCCGTGGACAATCCCACAATTGGTGGTCTGTAGCTCCACAACGAAAACAACCTACAGTTAATAATCGACATTCTCCTCTGTGACTCCTACCACAATGTATACAAGTTGGCACTGGGGCTGATCCCCTTATTGCTGTGCCCGGAGAACTGGCTGTAGACACCCCGGACTGGCCTCCCCTCGAAGTAGATCGGAAGCTCTGTCTCTGGCACTGGCCCTGCGTTTGGCCTTGAGAACCCTTGGGCTTCTTGCTATCAAAATCTGACATACTGGACTGTCCCTGTCTCGGTCATCTCTTCTGCTGCCTAATCCTCCTGGTCTGTTCACTTTCCCTGACTCTCTCCACATTCAAAGTCGCTGCCATTAGCCAAGAGAAATCAGTAATCTAATGTGCAGTGATCACGAGTCTGATGTTATCATTCAGCCCATCCTCAAATCATCGTCACCTATCAGCCTCTATAGGCATCATATCCTAGGCATATCTACTTAGCCATACAAACTCTCTCTCATACTCTGATATCGTCAGCTGCCTCTACCTCAGAGCTAAGAACTCCCTCCTTCTGGCCTCCAAGTACACGTGACTGATATTGTCACAACTTACCCCTCTGTAAGGCATAATATAATCTCATAATATACCTAATGAATTATCGAACTTCACTTACCAATAACCCATTAAATATACTACAAGGGACTTTAAACCAATTCAACTCATTTTAAAGTGAAAGGTAATGTTGAATAATTATTAAAAAGTCTTTAATTGAAGTTTATGTCATGAGCTAAAATTTTGATTAATTCGGTATTGTGAAAATTTTACAAAAATTTCAGCAGAGTGCCTGCTAGAAATTGAGAAAATAATTCTTCAAAACCTATTAAAAATACTCCCAATATGTATAATATCCACAACTCCATTTAAACTCAACACAATTCAATCTCAACCAACACAATTTCTAGCAATCTCAATATCATTTAATTCAATGCAATTCATATATAAAATTCTCAATTCAAGGAAAAGAGACCAAAATAATTTTATCACAAATTTTATTGTAGAACTTCTCATTTGGTTCTATAGATACACATGAACAAATAATTTACATCAAAAAGAAGTGTACAAGGGTATAAAATATTTTACCCGTAAAAGATCCCAAAATTACTTCAACTGCAGCTATAAGCAGCTCACTCTGCTGCTTTATCATTCTCCCTATCTGCGACAGCAAGAAAAAAGCCATCGCTGAGTAATTTACTCAATGGTGCACAACAATAATTTTTAAAAATCACTAAAAATATAATCACCCATTGATAAGCAAAAATTTAAAAATTCTCATAATCATAGTTCACAAAGCTAATGCTAATATTTTTAATAACAATTTACTAAAATAAATTGTAAACAATAGTGATGCCAATAATTAACACAATTTAGGTCATGACACAAAATTTCACGATCAATGCCGTGTTGTACACCATGACAAAGCAATCTACAACCTCACTAATCGAAATTAATGAGGGAGGTGGCTAGCTAGCTATATGAGTACTCATTCGAACTCAACCTCAAACTGGTAAGCCAGAGAGGGAGGAACATAATCAATCTCAACTCCATAGATGGAGGAGGAACACAATAGAACTGTCATGCCAAGTGTGATTTCAAAGTCCAATTTAAAACCATATCATTCAAATATTTCATACAATTCAAAAATCATATTTCATTCCAAATTCTCATTTACAAAGTAGGCAACACACTATTTCTCAAATAAAATTCTCAAAGTCATAATAATAAAAAATTATTCCTAACACTTATTCAAATAGCTTTTCAAGTAGAAACAAAGAATTTAAAATTTTTTGTGCACAAACCTCCTTTGCTTGCCTTGAGTTAATCTACTCTTCCTTCTTCCTTGGAGGGCTCCTTTCCAACTGAAACACATAATTAAAGTGTTTCAATACCCATCCAAATCATTTCTAATAATTAATCCAACAATTGAATTTTGCATACTTAATTTACTTATAAAGTCTCATAAGGTTTGAGTTTTTTGCATTTGATGTTGGTGTGGTTACTATTTACATTGCTATTTATGCAAAATTTTGACTACTTCATAAATAATAGGTATACAAATTCTAATTTCATGCTAGTACCACATTTGGGGTTATAAACTTGTTGGCATTAGTTGCCAATTATAATTCAAGTTCTCCTAGAAGAAATTTCAAAATTTCAGTTTTTGTTACCCATGTTTATTGTTCCATTGAACCAATCTACAGTGGAAATTTGGCTAAACTTTCTTCATCAAAGTTGTTCCTTAATGTCTCTAATTTAAATCCATGTTTGAATCACTCTATTTGGAGTTTTGTAGCTCAAGTTATGACATTTTTACCATAACTGGCCAGATTGGTCTATGTCCAGAATTTTTGGGCAAATTATGGTTTTAGTAGTTTTAATGGGCTAATTTTGGTTAGCAATTTGATTAGGTTATGGTCAGAATTTGGGTTTCTGTTCTTCATGAAAGTTGTTCTAATATGTCGAAGCTTTCCATGGGTTAAAGAATCAGGTCATTTGGACCTCTCTACACAAAGTTATGGCCATTTGAACATGTACTGTTCATTTGGTCAATTCTGGATTCAAGCCAATTTTAGGTCAACTTGGGGTCAGTTTTTGGGCAAGGTTTCTCCATAAAAAATGTGGCATTATGACCCTAATTTCATCTCCAATTAGTCTCACACCAATTGGAGCAACACAATTCAACTTATAGCCATCTAACCTTACTGGACTCATTGGTCTAGAATTCAGCAACCAATATACCTCACTTTTCTCAATTCCATTCATCAATTCTCCATTATAAGCACACTAAATGACCATAATTAATTATTATAAACACTAATTGGTCAACATATCATAAAAGTCCTAAATTCCATAAACCCTAATCTCTCATCATCCCTAACTCATGCAATTCTCATGCAATTACTACCCAAATCATGTTCACATCCTCATTTAAGCATAATTTCATGTTCAATTCAATAAAAAACCCTAATCCCCCTCATGCTGGCCGAATTCCTTACCCACCATTCATACAAAATTTTCTTTATTTTCTTCATAATTTCTATGCATCTCAACTAAATTTCAAGTAGTATTCAAGAATTTAAAACTAATTTATACATACCTTAATTTATGAATTTTCTAGTTCTCCAAATCTCCTTTTTTTTCTTCTTCTTTTTATTCCCAATCACTCTACCAAGGTCTAAAATCAAACTTTAATGTTGGAAGTTATGGTTTTTATGGTTAAAAAGAGAGGAAGATCAAGCTTGTAAGAGTTAACAATGGTGAAAGGGGGAGTAAGCATGGTGGCGGGCCATGATAAGAGAGAAGATGAAGATTTTTTATTTAATTATTTTCTTTTGTCTTCATCTTTTTATGTAGATAAGTGTCAAATTTAATTTTTAAAAATTAAAATTTTAATTGTGTCATGCTTACATCTTGATGATGTCATAAATCCATTAAAATTTATCACTTTTCATTTTCAAAATTTCTTTTCAATACTCATGTCTTTATATTTTTAAGTATTTTTCATTATTTTAATCTCATGCATTTTAATGGACATTTGGGTCAAGAGTCACCTCTAAGAGTGAATAGACCCAAATGCCCCTCATTGGTTATACTCCATCTTTTAATATTGCCCGACGAGTCTTTAAGCCCTGATTCGCTTATTTGAACTTGTTCTCTATTCTTTTCTATGATTTTCACATTACCATTAGTTTTGCAATTTTCCCTAGGTCTGGGGTGTCATAGGGTCCTACACGAATTTATGATAGCAACTGAGCTCGCAGTCACTTCCCGGTTCGGTCACTCATCGCCAGGACCTCGGCTCATTTAACCGATTATGCTTTATTTTTCTTATTTCCATATCACCTTCATATGATTTCTATTAATTTTTATTTATGGCTTTTCTAGATGACTTAGATATAGTTCTAAATATCCTGACTGTCCGGACAGATACTAGTCACCAGAATAGTAGAATGTATAGACTACTTAGTATGGGGGTGTTACAGATATACTTCTTCTTGAACTCAGCTAGGAAGAAATCCCATGTGATCACTGCCGACTGTACAACCCGGGACACCGTGACCCACCACTGGTAGGTGTCCTCCTGTAATAGGGAAAGAGCACACTCCAACTGCTCCTTAGGTGTACAGTGTAGCTGCTGTAGTACTCTCTCAGTCCTCTCTAACCAGTGCTCTACAGCTGTTGGATCATCCTCCTTCTTACCTTTAAAGTCAACGGCCCCATACTTCCTCAATTTCTCTAATGGGGAACTCTGCACTGACTGTGCCTGTGGCTATGGCTGTGGTTGTGGCTGTGGAATAAGTCCAGTAATCTGACAGAGAATCTGAGTCATCTGCTCTAAGAATGCCTGCTGGGCCCTACCGACAGAACTCTATGATAACTCCTCTCTCCTGTCCTGATCCTGACTATGGACAAGTACATGACTCTCAACCTGCTCCTCCACATGTCCAGGAGGGCCGTGTTCTGAAAGATCAGAAGCCATTTAACCTATAAAACAGATAGAAGAACAGATCTACATTAGTGTCACCTCGACTCCTAATTAAAGGTCCATGCATGTCATGCTCACTTTCTCTTTCTATCTATTTAAGCCTTGGAATGCTTAAACCTCTGCTCTGATACCACTAAATGTAACACCCCTTACCCAGTCCACAGTGTAGTCGAGCAAGGAATATCACATTCTATGCCAGAGCATTTTATCTTATCTTGTCTTATTCATCACTAGCTTTAAAGTCATTATATTTTAATTCAATCATTTCAATTCACATCTCATCATGCCTTCATCCACTAATATAATTTTCCCATAATCATTCATGTAGAAATCATCTCATTTCATTTATAGAGTTCAAGTACATAAGTTAGATAACTCATATACAATCACAAAATTAATTAGAAATTTTCCTATTTACAATACTCAAAATGAATACATGTCTGATATCCATGGGCCCTACCAAAATGAACAGTTGAGGTGGCCACTCTCCTACTATAGATTTGATCACTACTGGGCTCTGTCTCCAGTACCTATGCGTGGAAAACCAATGCGCTAAGAATATTGCTTAGTGGTGCAATAAATAATGAAAATAAACTAAATAAATAGAAGTGCATATTTCATATGTATAATACCACAATAGAGATGCATTTCATGATTTATGAGTGTTTTATAGTTTATTGGTCTTTTCCACTTATTTGTATGATATTCAAACAAATTAATTCATTTCATTTGTCCAAGCAACCTATAATAGACTGTTAAAATTGGATACACGGGATTATACTAATTAAACACCTCATGGGCATATCATGTACACATCTATCAGGCATAAAGCCAGCGGGCTGGCATGAAGCAAGTAAAATCATGTAGGGTATAAAGCCAACGGGCAGGCATAAAAGCCAGAAGAATAATCATATCAGACATACATTGTCTATAAATGATCACTCATGAAGTAGGCTCAAAAGCCAAGGGCAGTACTGCATCTATAAGCCCTAATTGACATGTCAATTGATCCAACTCATACACATAAGTCTAGGCATACAAGGGCAATTTTAACATCTTTATACATATTATTTTATTTCATGTGTTATTCATGCTCATAGCATTGGTACATTATTAATGATGGGAACTTAAGTCCCAATGACTTGTTCATGTAATTAAGTGATGCATTTGAATTGTATAGATGTTTTTAAGCACAATTGTACACTATCTCATAGCATTTAAGTAAGTAATCTCATGCATAGTAGTCAATTTCATTAGTTTTTGTAATTTCTATTATCAAGCCCTTAATTCCATGTTTTCTGCATTATTTCAGGTGTTTAGGTGAAGCCCCAGAGTATAGGAGTGCGAAAGGGAAGTTTAGAGAAGTCAAAAGGCTCAGAATTTCTGCTGATACAAAGTACACGGGCCGTGTAAGTTAAGCCACAGACCCGTGTAACCTTCTGCCAGACGAAAGCCAGAGAGCCAATGGAGAAACAAAAGTACACGGGTCATGTAATTAGACACGTGTAATTTGCAAGGACCCATATAAGTCTCTGCCGGGCACAAGCTTGAAGAACTTTCTTAGAACAAAAGTACACGGCCTGTGTAACCAAGCCCGTGTAGCCAGCGCAGATCCGTGTAAGTCTCTGTGCCAATGCAAGACTCTGCAATTCCGCTCTAGTAAGTTACACGGCCCTGGGCCATGTAGTGACACATGGGTCGTGTACCTTGTGACAGCCAGATTTCAAACCCGAATTTTCGCTCTTGTTTATAGATTCAAATCAGACTCCTAAGGCTTTTGGGACTCAAAATGACCTAACCCTAGAAGAGCCATTATAAATAGAAAGAGAAAACACCCAAGGAAGGATCTTTTTGACAACACTTTTAGGAGTTTTAAAGAAACTCACATTCTGCACTCTCTCCAGTCATATTGAGGAGAAGAATATCAGTATCAAGGGGAGTTCTCAGTCGAAGTCCCACAAGATCAAAGCTACAAACTCTCTTCGGTTCCTTCATTCCATCTCCTTAAACGGATTTTTATTGTTTTATTTCTTCTATATGATTTCTTTTTATTGTTTTTACCTTTTTATCATGATGTTTACTGAACTCATGAGTGAGTAGTTTTTATATTCTGGAATTGGGAGGGTAATGCTTGTAATCATTGTTATGGATAAAAATTAAATTTTATTTGTTGAATTTGAGATTTGTTTCTTGATTTAATTTCTTATGATCTTAATGCATGCTATGTGCTGATACCCATTTAGCATTGATTGTAGATATTAATTGAAGGACTGAAAGGTGAAGATTAATATTAGAAAATCAAGATCTTGAACCTAGAAATTCTGACCTAGACATAGGCTGATACCTTTGTGGAACTTCAAAATTAGTCAAAGACCTTAAGGGATTTTAATTAATCTGATCGCCACAAAAGTCGGGTTTAAGTTAATTAGAATACACCCTAGGTACCTTGAGAGAGTACTTAGGATACCTTAGGACTAATTTCCATTAAGGTAAACGATTCTCAAAACTAGTAAATAAATAAAATAACATCCATAGCAAGATTCAGGTGTAAAATCTTAATTCTAGAATTGTTCCAAAATAGGTTACTTCATTTTAAGTTTATCATTTTAGTGATCTGTGCACTTGCGGTGGTTGTAAAACCAACAACCAAGTTTTTGGCACCGTTGCTGGGGACTTTGGCTTTAGAAATATTGAGCGATAGGCAATTTAGCTAATTTAGGCAATTATATTTATTACCTAATTTTGTTTGATTTGTTTTATTCATTTTCTTTTCTCTCAGGTGCCTGATCTGGCATATGACCAGAACAAGGCTAGAAGAAGAAATTTTGGACTGTGATCCGGAGATAGACAGAACTCTGAGAGCCATTAGGAGAGAAAGGAAACATCAGGAGAGAAAGGAAACATCAAGAGCATGATTAAGAAGATCCTGAAATTACAACCATGGCCGATAATAATGATAGACCAAGACTCTTAAGAGATTACGGAGCTTTATCTGTCCAAGGATTTCAGCCTAGTGTCACTAGACGTGGAAGCCAAACTATGAATTAAAACTAACATGGCTTCAAATGATTCAACAAACCCAGTTTGCGGGTTCACCAACAGAAGATCCACATTATCACCTCTAGTGCTTTCTTGCCCTTTGTGACACATCTAAGATGAATGGAGTGTTTGATCAAGCCATAAGACTCAGAGCATTTCCATTCTCCCTTCGAGAAAGAGTAAGGAAGTGGTTATTTTCTCAACCAGTTGGAACGTTCACCACTTGGGAAAACCTCTCACAAGCTTTTCTAGCAAGGTATTTTCCACCTGCAAAGACTGCAAAGCTGAGACTTGAGCTCAACACCTTTAGACAAAAGGAAGGTGAATCACTTTATGACACATGGGAAAGGTATAAAGACCTGCAAAGGGAATGTACACACCATGGCATAGAGGATTGGCTACTAGTGCAAAATTTCTATAATGGGTTATTACCCTCTACAAGGAGCACAGTTGATTCAGCTGCAGAAGGTGACTTAATGGAGAAAACAGTGACTCAAGTACTTGAACTTCTAGAGAGCGTTGCATACCATAATTATGAGTGGTCAAATGAAAGAGGAAATACAAAGAGAACAACAGGAGTCTTGGAAGTGGACACCATAAGCATGATAAATGCTCAATTTGATTAGCTCACAAGGAGGCTTGATAAAATGCAAGCCAATACAGTAGGGATGAATAGTCAACATGAGGATAGCTATGGAGGAGGATATTCAGAATATAACAGCTTTAATGAACCCTCTACAGAACAAATGAACTATGTGAGTAATGGAGAAAACTTTAACCAGAGACAGCCTAACAATCCATATTCAAACATTTATAACCCTGGATGGAGGAACCACCCAAATTTCTCATGGTCCAATCAATAGAACTAGCCAATAAACAAGCAACAGGGGTATAAACTGCCAGCACCCTCTGGATTTCAGAACAGAGGCCAAAACTTTGCACAGCCACCATCGCCTCCTCAACCTCAACAACCTGAACTGAAGATGACCATGGAATCCATGATGGAAGGGTTCCTAGCAGCTCAACAACAACAACAGAATGAATTGATTAAATAGCTGACTTCCAGAATGGACCAACTTGCTACCCATAACAAGATGCTAGAGAATTAAATTGCTCAGCAAGCAAGTTCTTCAAGTAAGGCTGCTGGTAAACTACCTAGTCAACCGGAGATGAATCCAAGGGAGCATTGTAAGGCAGTTACATTGAGGAGTGGGAGAACTCTAGTACAATCAGAGAAAGAACCAAAAGATGAGACCTTAGAAAAATTTGAAAGCCAAGCAGAGAAAAAGGAGGGAGAAGCCAAGAAAGAACAGGAAGAGGAAGCAAGGAAGAAAAAGAAGTTACCGGAGCCATACCAGCCTCCCCTACCTTTTCCTTAGATATTTCAAAAAGCCAAATTAGACAAGCAGTTTAGGAAGTTATTAGAAGTTTTACAGAAACTTTATATCAACATCTCCTTCACTGAAGCACTCTCTCAGATGCCGTCCTATGCCAAATTTCTTAAGGAAATTCTGTCAAAGAAAAGAAAGCTGGAAGACTATGGGACAGTAGCTCTAATAGAGGAATGCAGTGCCATACTGCAAAACAAACTGCCTCTAAAGTTGAAAGATCTAGGAAGCTTCTCCATACCCTGCCTCATTGGCAACAAGAAAATAGACAAGGCCTTCTGCGATCTTGGGGCAAGCGTGACTTTAATGCCTCTATCAATATGCAAAAAGCTGGAGATCAGAGAATTGAGGCCCACGATAATTTCATTGCAATTGGCTGATCAATCTATTAAGTATCCAGTGGGCATACTTGAGAACATCCCTATCAAAGTGGGCAAATTCTTCATTCCAATAGACTTTGTTGTCCTTGAAATGGAAGAAGATGTTCAGATCCCTATCATCTTGGGGAGACCATTCTTGGCAATTGCTGAAGCCATCATGGACGTCAAAAATGGGCAATTAACCCTCAAGGTAGGAGAAGAAGAAGTGGAATTCAACTTGTTCAACACAATGAAACACAAATTCGAACTTGATAAATGCTTCAAGGTTGACATAATTGACAAACAAGTTGAGGAGGAATTTCATAAGACAGATCCTAAAGATCCTCTTGAAGCATGTATTATGCACAGCCACATAGTGAATGATGAAAACACAGAAATAGCAGCCTGTGTACAATAGTTAGCAGCTCATCCACCCTTACCAACCCTAGCTAAAGCCTCTGAGATGGAGGAGTTAAAGGAGGAACAACCCAAGATCAAGCTCCAGGAAAACGCTAAGCAGGTAGAGCTTAAAACTCTCCCGTCCTAGCTAAGGTACGCATTTCTGGACTCAAACTCTAAATATCCTATTATAATTAATGCTAGCCTGTCTAAGTTAGAAGAGGAAAAATTGTTAAGAGAACTTAGGATCCATAACAAGGCCATAGGGTATAAAATAGAAGACCTGAAAGGAATCAACCCCTCGATTTGCATGCATAGGATACCCATGGAAGAAAACAGTAAACCCACTATCGACACCAAAGAAGACTTAACCCAAACATGAAATAAGTAGTCAAGAAAGAAATTTTAAAACTATTAGATACAGGTATCATATACCCAATTTCTGATAGTAAATGGGTTAGTCCAGTACATGTAGTTCCTAAGAAGGTTGGGAGAACTGTTATCCAAAATAAAAACAATGAACTAATCCCTACTAGGGTAGTCACTGGTTGGCAAATGTGCATAAATTATAGGAAAATTGAACAGCGCTACCAGAAAAGACCATTTTCCTCTCCCTTTCATTGACCAAATGTTAGAAAAGTTGGCAAAGCACTCTTATTTCTATTATCTAGATGGGTATTCGAGATTCTTCCAAATTTCCATTCACCCAGAAGACCAAGAAAAGACCACATTCACTTGCCCCTATGGAACATTTGCATATAGGAGAATGCCTTTAGGTCTTTGTAATACCCCTGCTACCTTTCAAAGATTTATCATGGCTATTTTTTCTGATTATATTGAAATTATCATGGAAGTTTTTATGGATGATTTTTTTGTCTATGGAACTACTTTTGATGATTGCCTAGCTTCCAAAATAGCTAAGCCACTTACCAACCTATTAAGCCAAGATGTTCCCTTTCATTTTGATGAAAATTGCTTTGTTTCTTTTAATAGGATCAAAGAAGCCCTGATCTCAGCACCAATAATGCAGCCACCAAATTGGGAGCTATCATTTGACGTGATGTTCGATGCGAGTGCTTGGGCAAAGAAAAGATAAAAAGCTCTATGCCATTTATTATGCTAGCAAAACACTCGATGACGCGCAAATCAATTATGCTACCACAAAGAAGGAATTCCTAGTAGGAGTGTTTGCAATGGACAAATTTAGATCTTACTGTCGCAAGGGGTTTTGCGATCGCCTGGACGAACACTCACCGAAGTGGGAAAGAGTGAGGAGTTACCACTTTAATTTTGAGGGAAATTAAAGAAAACCATTTGTGAAAATAAACTAAAATGAAACCACTTCAAAAACAGAGATTCTAGGTTCAGGGCCCGTATACGGGCGGGGAAGGTGTTAGGCACCTCGCCTCGTCCCTTTATGAGGGCAAGAAAATTTAACATTATGCTCTTTATAAATTAAGATCGATAGCTAGGAGGGTTGGGCTAGAATGAGGATGTCAATCCCTTTGATAAAAGAGAATATTTAATTTTTCACTAGATTTCGGGTTACCCAGATACATAAGTAAATGAGACGACCTTAGTGAATTGATGTTGCGGTTTTCGTTTATGGGATTATTTTTACTAAAATTTGACTTTGAGAATCGGATAAGAACTCTCCTCCGATCTCTATATATTTATTTGATTTGATTAGAGAATCGGATAAGAACCCTCCTCCGATCTCTATTTAATACTTAAAATTTGGGATTAAGAATCGAATAAGAACTCTCCTCCGATTTCTTTTGTTCAAGATTTGGATTGAGAATCGAATAAGAACTCTCCTCTGATCTCCTTTTAATATTTAAAATTTGGATTGAGAATCGGATAAGAACTCTCCTTCGATCTCTGTATATTTGTTTGGTTTGATTTGAGAATCGGATAAGAACTCTCCTCCGATCTCTTTTAAAATTAAAATTTGGATTGAGAATCGGATAAGAACTCTCCTCTGATCTCCTTTTAATATTTAAAATTTGGATTGAGAATCGGATATGAACTCTCCTCTGATCTCTGTATATTTGTTTGGTTTGATTTGAGAATCGGATAAGAACTCTCCTTCGATCTCTTTATATTTGTTTGGTTTGATTTGAGAATCGGATAAGAACTCTCCTCCGATCTCTTTTAATATTTAAAATTTGGATTGAGAATTGGATAAGAACTCTCCTCCGATCTCCTTTTAATATTTAAAATTTGGATTGAGAATCGGATAAGAACTCTCCTCCGATCTCTGTATATTTAATTATGATCGTATCGCGCAAGGACCTTAGACTAAGGGTTCTGGCATCCGAAGACACTAGGAACCCGAATTAGGCTTCTTTTAACTCATTGGTACCTTATGACTAGATAGGGGATACTGGACTAAATTTTTACCGATCTCCTATGTGATCGCCTTACAAGTACGTTTCGGCAAGCAATATTTGCTCTATTTCATTTGCTAATATGAAATTCTATTTTTCTCCGATCCCCCACCTTACCCAGTCATCTTCTTGAGCTAGTCTAGTGGCTCGTCTTCATAATTTCCTCTGATTTATTATCCGAACTTTTATTAAAAAAACTCTTGTGTTAAGATACTGCTACCAACATTTTATCAAACTACCTATACGTTACCTACATTAGGAGATAATAAGAAACCAAAAACAAATAAATAACATATACTGATATATCAAAGGTAAACTCAAGAGAATAACCACCCACGTGGGACCTTCTAACATAAGACAAACTTTAACGAAAATTACAAGCGTAAAAAGAAAATAAAGATGAACACTGGATAGGGCAACAGTTTAGACACTCACCTGTAGGAAGTTGAACCCATTGAACTAACTATGGAGTCGCGAATGTTGCAGAGTAGCGTGCTAATAGTCTGGGGACTAATGCTTGCCTTGAAATGATGAATGCCTAGTTAGCATGCAGTCAAACCGAAATGACAATGAATGAGATTGAGCTCAGAAAATTAAAGTGAATATAAAGGTGATGAAAACATAACTGAAACTAAGAAAGGGTATCACAGAGCAATGAACAAACTGAAAATCAAGAGTTCCAGTGTCCAACACTTCTCCAAAGAAAGTACTTTAGAAAACCGGTTTCTAAAGTTCTTTTCTATCTTAAAAGTAGCAGAGTAGCAAAACTGAATCAATTTTCAGAGCCTTTCCACTATAATCACCACCCTTTTTTCGTCCTCTCCCATCAATAGTTTTCATGCAGGTATTTATAGGGAACGTGTGCTCCCAATGAAGGGTCAAGATTTCCCTTGAAGGAGATGGAAGGTTTGGATCTTAAAGGACATGATCTGATGTTTGGGAATCAAAGAGAATCAAAATGAATGGCTGAGATCCTTTTCAGAATATTTATCCTTTCTCTCTTCTAATCTGACGGCCCAAAATTTTCTTGTCAAAGGCGATACGAGGGCAGGGAATAAAAGGCGCGGGTCTTATCATCTTCTTCTTTGATCCAAGGGCTCTGGACTTATACTTACAAGTAAGATCAATGGTAGAGATTGAGATGTACAGGACTGTGATGACATACTCTGGCACCTGTCAGCAATGTGGGCGATTCTGCAAATGAGGCGTGCGGAGGAGATTTGATCTCGTCTGCAATGCTTTAACTACCTCGGCTCTGATTATGACGACAGTCATGGGAAGTTGTCTTATTCTCTTTGCATTCCGATCTCCCCTCTCTTCTGATCTTTCCAATATGCTCTTTTTCCGATCTCTCATGCTGGGCCCCTCTCCCGATCTCTCTCATTCCAAAGTCTTCTCCTTTGTCCGGGTCAGTTTAGTCAAGGCATTTATTCTTTCAATTTCTGAGGCATTCGCTTCGTTTTTTGCTAGCAATAAATGCTCAGACCTTCTCTATATATACCCTCGTCAGGAAATCCTCCCGCATTTCATTTTCTTCTCTTTCTCACTTTTCCTATTCTAACTGCTCCGGTAACAATCTCGGCCATGATAGCTGCTTTTGATTTGTTCCTGGCTGTTCACCTTGTTCACCGACTGACAATTTTCGACCCCGGTGATCAGAAAATCATTATGGCCACATTTGATGACAGTGAGAGAACTGGACTAATTCACCAATCCAGATCGAGAATATCGATTGCGTTGACCCCGAATCGATCGACCGATGTAATTGGCGAACCGATTTCGGGCGAGAAGACTGCTAATTTCCCTCCGATCTTTGGTGACTGCCCTTCGAAGTTCATTTGGCTTCTCACCACATTGGGTGTCCCTACAGCGGCTGGGTTTCGAGCGATAATATTGACGGTGATCTCTCTTATCCTCATGAGAGTCAGTCACCCCATCTGAGCTGTACATCTATCTGATGTCGATGACCGGTCTCCTGATCAAACACATCTTTTGATTCAGCCACAAGACTAGGCATTGACATAGGCCTTCGCTAAATAGGATGTACTGCCGATCTCTAGAGATCGCCCAAATGATGTAATTTCCCCTTTAATGTAATCCGATCTCTAGAGATCGTCCAAATGATGTATTCTCCCTTTTAATGTAATCCGATCTCTGGAGATCGCCCAAATGATGTAAGCTCCCTTTTAGAAATGAAATTTTATTTTGACAATTATCATTTTATTATTATTGCATTGGTTATTTTCCGATCTCTGATGTGTTCATCCAATCTAATTCCTAACTGAACCGCCCTTAACCGATCTGTAATTCCAAACATCTGCCTTAATTCACCGATCTTTAACTAGCCGATCTCCCCTTATTTAATTGTGGAGATTCCGGAACATTCGTGAGACGTGTCAGAAAAAGCTGGCGAATCCCGCTAACCGATGCGCCGCTTGGGACATCGTGAGCATTAAATGCTCAGACGGGTATAAATAGGGGATGGGGCAGCCAGTTGCTCCCTTATGCCATTTTCAGCACCTCGCGAGCGATTCCAAAATCCTCTCATTTTTTCAAGTTCTTCCGACACCGTTCACACTCCGGTAAGGATTTTGATCTTTCTTTTAGTTTAAATTTTCTCTTTTCTTTGAAAATGAGAGACATTGAGGGTCAGAGAGCGGCGAGCCCCCCTTCCATTCACGTCTCATGGTCGTCAGATGAAGTTGAGGTGGTCGGACCGAGCGGGCGATCTAAACCTCTTACGTCCTCCATTCCGGCCCGTTGTCAAGCAGGACCCTCAAGACAAACGCATTCTTCAGGGAGAGAAAACCTTCCCATGGATGAGCTCCCGTCAATCCTTCAAGAAACTGACTTGCAGTTGTTTAGCGAAGAGTATAACATTCGGGGCGATTCATATGAACTTATCAAGTGTCATGGCGATCTCCTAGCCGATCACTTCTTCGAAGAAAATGACATAATTATGGTATACGAAGAGCAATTAAAGGCTGGGCTGCGGTTCCCTCTTGACGACTTCTTCAAGGAAGTTTTGAAATTCCATCAAGTATGCATAGCCCAAGTTCACCCAAACTCATGGCGGATCCTAGTAGCTTTCAGAGGCCTTTGCCGAGTTAAGGGGCTTAGACCAACGGCGAAGGTATTTCGCCGAGCTACACAGGCTAACTCGTCAAAAGGATGACGAGTATTGGTTCTTTCAGGCGAAGCCACATTGTGGGCTTTTTACCGACCTGCCCTCCTCCCTGAAGAATTGGAAGAATCGCTTTTTCATTCTGAGGAGCAAGGTTCCGAGCGGTTTTGAGGGTTTCCCGCGTAGCTGGCTGCATCAGGGCCCGTTAATTCCGAAGCGCATCACCCTGAATAGGGAAGAAGGCATAATGGTGATGGAGTTAAAAGATCAGGCGGCCACTCAGAAGTTCTCCTATTTAGATGTGGTGACGGCTGAACTGCATCATTGGACAATGCAGCTAATTACCAGCAAAGAACGCGGGCTTCAGCTCTCTGACCTCGGCCTCGGTACTTTCTATATCTCTGATCTTTGAGCCTTAGCGAACTCACTGACTTTTTCTCTGTGCAGGCATGGCGGGCAGCGAGGCTTCCAAGGAGAGCTGAAAGCGGAAGAGGAAGGTCTCCAGGAAGGTGCGGGAGATGAAGTACGCCGAGGCCTCTCAGACGCTGAGGCACGATCCGAGTGAGATACAGGGAGGTTCGTCCCGACCTTCAAGATTGCCGGTTCCTGAAATAGAAGTGGTTCGGTCTCCTCCTCGGCATGAAGAGCTGCCACCACCTCCTCTGGTTGCTTCAAGTGCGGAAGGGGGCCCTTCCCAACCACCTGTGAGGACCCTTTCCTGCGGCGCTCAAATCCTGATCCACTCGCTGGAGAAGAACCGGACGGTTCGAGAGAATCCGGGCTTTGCTAAGGTCTTGGGGTCCTCTATCTACCTTCGGGAGGATCGGGATAGGCTAACCCCGAATGATCTCGGTGATATCCTGACCCAGACTATGAGCCTGAGTGTGGAGAGTTTGGTGAACCAACATATTATCTGGGAGAAGGCTCACCGTATGAGGCAGGAGATCGAAAAGGTGGGTCATGAAGCAGCTTCCCTCCGATCCCAACTTTCATCCGCCCCAAAACTATATAGCTGAAATTGAGGGGCGGATGAAGTTCTACGAGGATAAGTTGACCGAGCAAGCCCATGTTCTTGAAGAGGTTCGGGCGCTCTGAGCCGCCGATGTTCCTCGCCTCACTGATGAACTCAAGGCAAAAGAAGAAGAGGCGGTGACAAGGGAGGCCAGTGCTTATGTGAACACCCATGGGGATCTCTTGGCCGAGCTCAAGAAGCGTTATGCCTAAGAGGACTTTTCCTGGATGATAGACAAGGCTTCGCAAGAAGAAGAAGATAGCGAGGAGGAGGCTGAAGGTGAGAGAGGAGGTGAACAAAATGTGGAACAGGCTGGGGGTGATCCTCCAGCCGAATGACTTGTATAAATTTTTAGTTTGAAATGAAATGAAGTTCTTTTTGTTCAATGACTGGATGGGGTCGGAAAGTATCTAAGTTGCATGAGCACCTGATTGTCTGAACATACTAGAACAACTTGAAATCATTTATTAACCTATGTATGAGAGATCGGTAAGACTTTGTAAACATGAGGTCGGCCTAAACCGAGAACAAACACTGAACGGAACTTAAGATTATTAAAATTGGAAACCTGACTTGAACACTTAAGATGGGAAGCACCATTAAGCCAGATTAAAACCTTAACTGTATTGGACAGCTATCTACAATATTTATGAAAGGGAAATCGGATGGCATGAAGACTTAATGTTGGTTCAATTTCATTTGACAAGAGATCGAATGCGTGATTGACTAGCCAGGGAACTTGGTAATTGATTTGGGAGATCGGTAAAGATTTAAATGACATGGAGACTTAGCACTGCTTCGATTCCTTTTGAGGAGGGATCGGAAATGTGATTGACTGGCAAAGAGAGACTTGGTGCTGGGGATTGGTTTCAAAGTTTATTGACTTCGGGGATCGGCCAAAATATGGTGTCGACAGCTGCCCCTCTTTACATAATTCCTACTGAAGGAAAAATTTTCCCGTGTAGGGATTATGTAAAGATTCAAACCCATATTTTGGACGATTAAAAATTGAACTTTGAAATTAAAGTTATGGAGCTAAAGCTTACTCAGGTCAGCGTCCCTGAGGTTGGTAACAGGAATTTAAACGCTGAAAAAACTAAAATCAACTTAGATCAAGGAACCAGAGGTTGATAACAGGAATTTAAATGTTGGAAAATTAAAATCAACTTAGATCAAGGAACCAGAGGTTAATAAATAAGAAATTTAAATGCTGGAAATTAAAATAAATTTAGATCAAGGAACCAGAGGTTGACAACAGGAAATCTGAATGCTAAAAATTAAAATCAACTTAGATCAAGGAACCAGAGGTTGATTAACAGGAAATTTAATGCTGAAAATCAAAATCAACTTAGATTAAGGAACCAGAGGTTGATAACATAAAATTTAAATGCTGGAAAATTAAGATCAACTTATATCAAGGAACCAGAGGTTGATTAACAGGAAATTTAAATGCTGAAAATTAAAATCAACTTGGATCAAGGAACCAGAGGTTGATAACTGGAATTTAAATGCTGAAAAATTAAAATCAACTTAGATCAATGAACCAGAGGTTGATAACAGAAAATTTAAATGTTGGAAAATTAAAATCAACTTTGATCAAGGAATCAAAGGTTGGTTAACGGGAAATTTAAATGCTGAAAATTAAAATCAACTTGGATCAAGGAACCAGAGGTTGATAACTGGAATTTAAATGCTGAAAAATTAAAATAAACTTAGATCAAGGAACCAGAGATTGATTAACAGGAAATTTAAATGCTGAAAATTAAAATCAACTTGGATCAAGGAACCAAAGGTTGATAACTGGAATTTAAATGCTGAAAAATTAAAATCAACTTAGATCAAGGAACAAGAGGTTGATAACAGAAAATTTAAATGTTGGAAAATTAAAATCAACTTAGATCAAGGAACCAGAGGTTGATTAATAGGAAATTTAAATGCTGAAAATTAAAATCAACTTAGATCAAGGAACCAGAGGTTGATTAACAGGAAATTTAATGCTGAAAATCAAAATCAACTTAGATCAAGGAACCAGAGGTTGATAACAGAAAATTTAAATGCTGGAAAATTAAGATCAACTTAGATCAAGGAACCAGAGGTTAATTAACAGGAAATTTAAATGCTAAAAATTAAAATCAACTTGGATCAAGGAACCAGAGTTTGATAACTGGAATTTAAATACTGAAAAATTAAAATCAACTTAGATCAAGGAACCAGAGGTTGATAACAGAAAATTTAAATGTTAAAAATTAAAATCAACTTGGATCAAGAAACCAGTGGTTGATAACTGGAATTTAAATGCTGAAAAATTAAAATCAACTTAGATCAAGGAACTAGAGGTTGATTAACAGGAAATTTAAATGCTGAAAATTAAAATCAACTTGGATCAAGGAACCAGAGGTTGATAACTGGAATTTAAATGCTGAAAAATTAAAATCAACTTAGATCAAGGAACCAGAGGTTGATAACAGAAAATTTAAATGTTGGAAAATTAAAATCAACTTAGATCAAGGAACCAGAGGTTGATTAACAAGAAATTTAAATGCTGAAAATTAAAATCAACTTAGATCAAGGAACCAAAGGTTGATTAACAGGAAATTTAATGCTGAAAATCAAAATCAACTTAGATCAAGGAACCAGAGGTTGATAACGAAAAATTTAAATGCTGGAAAATTAAGATCAACTTAGATCAGGGAACCAGAGGTTGATAACAGAAAATTAAAATCAACTTAGATCAAGGAACCAGAGGTTGATAACAGAAAATTTAAATGCTGGAAAATTAAGATCAACTTAGATCAAGGAACCAGAGGTTGATAACAGAAAATTAAAATCAACTTAGATCAAGGAACCAGAGGTTGATAACAGAAATTTAAATGCTCACAAAATAAGCCTAACCTGACACAAGAAGTTCTTCCGTGACAGGGTGTACTTAACAGGATCCCGAAGGTCAACGATTAATGGAGGACTAGTTACAAGACTTGACCTACAACTTCCCTTTCCTTACTCACTTCTCCGGATGCCCCTTTTCTGTCCCCGACTTCCTTCTAGTTTGTGGAAAGCGCCCTTGGGGGTTTTCACTTTCCCTTCCATTCATCCAGCTAGAAGCGCCCTTCTGGGTTTTCACCCCTAGTTTTTTTTTTTTTGCCATTCCCTACAAAGTTTTTTAACAAAGTACGCGAGGTTATCAATATCCAAATCCTAATCTTATAATAAAATTTTAACAAATTAATAGCGCACAGAAAACAACATTAGGGTGTGAGTATATGAGAAAGATAAAGCAAAAGGATAAATTAAAATGCAAATGTGCGAAGAAAATAGATCAAAGTGAAAGGATGACTTTATTATGGTTTGGGAAATAAAGGTACAGTTTCAAAGGAAAAAGGGGTACAAGGATAGATCTCACAGATTCCTTGTAGTTAGCTTTGAAGTCCTTTAACTGCCATTATTTCAAGTATTCTACTGACGGAGAATCATGTCGTGATGGTTTATTTTCCTTCCCTGGTCCCATATCTTCTTCCTTATTTCACCATTTTCTGGTTCTAAAGGCGCCCTTTTGGATTTTCACCCTTAGATTATTATTATTATTTTTTTTTTTGCTCGCTTTTTCAGGGCGCCCTTTCGGGTTTTCACCCTTCACTCATTTTACAGAAAGCACCTTTCCAGGTTTTCGCCTTCTTTCGCATATTTTGCTAGGAGCGCCCTTTCGGGTTTTCAACCCTACCCTTTTTTTTTTTTTAGGCATAGTACCTTTTGACGGTGTCAGCATTCACGGGTCTGGGAAGTTCCTCGCCGTCCATGTGGGTCAAGATCAAGGCCCCACCAGAAAATGCCCTTTTGACCACGTAAGGTCCCTCATAAGTTGGTGACCATTTACCCTGGGTATCATTTTGATTCATGAGCACTTTCTTCAGGACTAGGTCCCCAGGTTGAAATTTGCGTGGGCGAATGCCTTTGTTAAATGCCCGAGCTATTCTTCTCTGGTATAACTATCCGTGACATGCTGCCGCTAGCCTTTTCTCATCTAGCAAATTTAATTGGTCCAACCTTGACTGGATCCATTTCAACTCGTCAATCCTTGATTCCTTCAGAATTCTTAGGGAAGGAATTTCCACTTCAATAGGTAGTACAGCTTCCATCCCATAAACCAGTGAGTATGGAGTTGCCCCGATTGATGTCCTTACGGAAGTCCGGTATGCATGAAGGGCGTAGGGAAGCATATCATGCCAATCCCTATAAGTGACTGTCATTTTCCTGATTATTCTCTTGAGATTTTTATTTGCGGCTTCCACTGCTCCATTCATCTGGGGACGGTACGGTGAGGAATTGAGATGTCGGATCTTATATTGAACACATAATCTCTGAATCTTTGGACCATTCAAATTCTTGGCGTTGTCAGTGACGATTTCATTGGGGAGGCCATGCCGGCAAACGATATTATTTCTGAGGAATTTGATAAATGTGTTCTGCATGATATGGGCATATGATGTCGCTTTGACCCATTTAGAAAAATAGTCGATAGCTACCAGAATAAATCTATGCCCATTGGATGCCTTGGGGTTGATGGGGCCAATCACATCGATGCCCCACATTGCAAAAGGCCATGGTGAGACGAGATTGAACAGTCGGTGAGGCGGGACATTTATTGGATCCGCGTAGATCTGACATTTGTGACACTTTCGAAAGTATTCAATGCAATCCTTTTCCATAGTAGTCCAGAACTATCCTCGTCGCAAGATTTGCTTAGCCATCATATGTCCATTAGCATGGGTAGCACAGTTCCCCTCATGAGTTTCGAAAAGGATTCTCTTTGCTTCTTTTGCATCCACGCATCTCAATAATTCGCCGTTTGAGCTCCTCTTGTATAATATTTCTCCACTGGGGAAGTATCCCAAAGCTAATCTTTAGATCATTCTTCTCTCATTTCTACTTGCCCCTAGAGGGAATTCTCTAGTTTTGATGTAGACCTAGATGTCATGATACCAAGGTTTACCATCAGTTCCTTCCTCGATCATAAAACAGTACGCTGGCTCATTTCTTGCTTTGATCTGCAGTTCCTGATTCATCTGCCCTTCTTCTATTTGAGCCATGACAGCCAGGGTGGCTAAGGCATCAGCGAATTGGTTTTTGTCCCTACTGAGGTGAGTGAAAGAAATTTCTTCAAATTTCTTGATCAATTCCAGTAAGTATTTCTGATATGGGATTAACTTTGGATCCTTGGTTTTCCATTCACCCTTGACTTGATAGATGATCAGGGCTGAATCCCCATATACTTCCAACCTCTCGACTTTCATTTCAATGGCAGCCTGTAAACCCATTACACAAGCTTCGTATTCTGCGATATTATTGGTGCAGTCAAACCTTAATTTGATAGCTATCGGGAAGTGTTTTCCATCTGGGGATACCAACACAGCTCCGATTCCACTACCGGACAAATTGACAGCTCCGTTAAAATACATTTCCCATACATCAGTAGATTCTTTTTCCCCGTTCTCCACTTGATTAACATGCTCATCAGGGAATTCAAAATCCAAGGCTTCATAATCTTGGATAGGGTTTTTTGCTAAAAGATCAGCGATTATGCTACCCTTTACTGCCTTCCGGGTCATATAGACAATGTCATATTGAGAGAGTATGACCTGCCATTTGGCTATCCTTCCTGGCACGAATGGGCTTTCGAACACATATTTAATAGGATCCATCCTAGAGATGAGCCAGGTCTTATGATTCAGCATGTAGTGTTTAAGCCGATTTGCCGTCCAGGCCAACGCGCAGCAAGTTTTCTCAAGGGAAGAGTGCCTCGATTCGCAATCATTGAATTTCTTACTCAAGTAATAGATGGCCCTTTCCTTTCGACCAATATCATCATGCTGTCCCAAAACACATCCCATTGAACTCCGTTGGACTGCCATATACAGAATTAGCGGCCTTCCTGCCACCGGAGGAACCAATACTGGTGGGTTTGACAGGTACTGCTTGATTTTCTCGAAAGCCTCTTGACAAACTGAATCCCATTGAGTGGTGTTGTTCTTTCGGAGTAATCTAAAAATTGGCTCGGCTTTTGCAGTGAGGTTGGAAATAAATCTCGAAATGTAGTTCAGCTTTCCTAGGAAACTGCACACCTCTCTTTCTGTTTTTGGGGATGGCATTTTTTGAATAGCTCGAACTTTGTCTGGATCTACTTCTATTTCTTTCTCACTCACTATAAATCCCAAGAACTTCCCAGATCTGGCTCTGAACACGCATTTTGCAGGGTTTAGTTTCAGCTGATACTTCCTGAGCCTCTCGAATACTTTCCTCAGCACCTGCACATGGCTCTCTCCTTCTCTGGATTTGATGATCATATCATCCACGTACACCTCCACTTCTTTGTGCATCATATCATGGAATAACGTGACCATAGCGCGTTGGTAGGTAGCACCAGCATTCTTTAATCCAAAAGGCATGACCCGGTAGCAAAATACCCCCCATTGAGTGATAAAAGCAGTTTTCTCTTTGTCTTCCTCATCTGTTGGGATTTGATTGTACCCTGATGCCCCATCGATGCACGAACATCTGCCCAATCCCGCAGCATTGTCCACTAACACATCTATGTGTGGGAGAGGGAAATCATCTAAACACAAAATCAATTCTAAACATTTTATTCAAATGATTCGTGAGAATCCAATAAATTTCTAAAGTCATAAATTCATTCACAAAATGGCAACACAATTCATAATTAACTTCAAATTTTCTCAAATCATGCTAAATCAATTTTTCCACAGTTTCAAACTATTTACAATGCTTTTCAAGCAATAAGTATCCATTCAAACACATTTCCATAATTGAAAACAAAAATATACAAATAGTCATAATTTATTTCAATTGAAAAATTCAAAAGAAATAATCACAGTGCACAAACCTCGATAATCGTCTCTGGTCTTGACTCAGTGTTTACTTCCCTTTCCCTGAGTCTTGCTAACTGAGGAACACAATTTGAGGTGTTTCAGTACTCATTTAAACTGTCTCTAACGATAATGCTTGATAATTAATTCACTGAATTCTATTATTTGCTTAGTTAACCTAATATGTTGACTCTCGATGCGTTTTAGGTAAATTAGGTTTTAATGTTACTAACATGTCACATTCGATAGCCTTTTAGGGTTGGTATATATTACCAAGTTCATTTCCATGTATCTTGCATTTTTTTGCAATTTGCTGGATTCCGGGATACTAGATTGACCTAGCCGGACGACCTAGTTCCCTCGGTTTTCGGGTTTCGGTCAAAACTACAAACTTGTAGATCTATGTCTTATTGCACGTGGGGCAAAATTTCAGGTCATTCTGAGTTATGTAGACCAAGTTATGGTCATTTTACTATTGCTGGTCAAAGTGCATCAAAATTGGTCACTTTAGGTCATTTTAGGTCAATTTTGGTTCGGCCAGTTTTTGGACCCGAACTTGTGCAAGCTGTTTGACTTGCTTATGGTCATTTCTGGGCTTTGGTGTCTTCATAAGACTTGTAGATATAGGTCTTAACTATTCATGGTCAAAATTTCAGGTCAATTGGATCTGTTTTGAGTGAGTTATGGCCAAAATACTAACTGCTGCCCAAATGGTCAATTTTCAGGCCTTATTTGCACTTATCCGGATTTGGTCACTTTTCAAGTTACCTTACAAGCAGAATTTTGGTAAGCTTTCTTCATGAAAGTTGGCATATTTTGTGCCTAGTTTCACCTCCAATTGGTCTCATACCAATTGGAGCCACACTCTTAAGGTTCTAGGCCCAAAACACAAATTGCCCTATTGCATTTTGTTCATACTCATCAAAGATCACTTTTAACACCTACCAAACTCCACATTCATGCCCATTTCTGGTTTGTACCATAACCTAAACATATTTTACCACATATTGTTGATCATTTTGGCAGCTTACAATCACATTCAATATGCACATTATAGTCCAGAATTTACCAACTTCAATTTACACACAATTTAACAACATAACAAGCTCATTTACATGCCTAAACTCAAACCCTTGTACACATATACAATCTGCCATAGCAAGCACCATAATTCAACCATGTAATTTCATAAACCAACCCATGAAATAACATTTTTTTGGTTCACAATGCAAGCTGCCAATTCATACATCACACTCCATTAATTTCCAAGCTTCCAAATTCAAATACACATTCACAATATACTTAGTATACATCACCCATTTTATTCCTACACATATAAACACATAATCAACCCTTTAATCTACCATTTACAAGCAAGAATAAACTGCCCTCAAGTAGTTTCCATGGCTGCCAAAAATAAACATCCCCCTTAGAACATTAAACTCCAAAATTCTTTCCACAATTCAAGTACCCATAACCTCCTTACTAACTTTAATGAAGCACTAACCAAAAACACAAACTTACCACTTTGGAAACTCTTCAAAATCTCTCCAAAACTTGGTCTTCTTGCTGCCAATCTACTGCCCAGGTGGTGTAGACTAACTTTGATGAAGGAACTTAGGAAGAAATTGGCTTACTTCATGCATCCATGGAGCTTGGCCATGGATGGCCATGGAGGAACTTGAGAGAAAAAGAAGAATTCGGTTGGTTCTGGTTTGGGAGGTTGAAGATGGTAGTTTCAGTCCACTAATGCTTAATATGGGTCCCTTAAGAGGTCACTAGTGGAGCACTAACTTGGTTAAATAAGTCATAAATCTTAATTTCCTTAATTTTGCTCATTTGCCACTAATCTTTTACTATTTACATAATGTATCTCAATTTAATTTTTCATGTCATTTCTAAAGTGTTATATCATTTATTTTTAATGGACATTGAGGTTAAAAGGCAACTTGGGGTGTCAAATGACCACAATGCCCCTGTTTGGGTTGTATTCCCGATTTTTCGGTAACACCGGGTTTTGTCCGTTTTTCGATTTCTCACTTTTTTTTGTACTAATTAATTAATTAATTTTTCTTTGATATTTCTAATGGCATTTATACTTCAATTAATGTCTCTATAAGTATTAAAAATGTTTTCCAGGGTTCCCCGCAGTCTAGGGCTAGTTAACGGTCCACGCCGTGACTTCCCGTTGCGGTCACCCATCGCTAGGGTTCTCGGCTCGCTTAACTTGGTTACATTTCTTTGCTATTATTTTTCCTTTGCTTTTCTTGTATTTTCTTTTCTTGTATTTCATTATTTTATGTCTCTTCAATCATAACGAAGTGTAGTTCTAGGCATCCTAGCTGTCCAGACAACACTGGTCACCGGAACAGTAGAATGCACTACCGAACTTAGGGGTGTTACAATTCTCCCCCCCCTTAAATAAATTTCGTCCACGAAATTTTACCCAATAGCCATCTTAAATAGTCATACGTTTATTTTCTCTTTTCTATATGATCGTATAATCTTCTTTTCCTCAAATTTGTATAAGACTTTTAACAATCTAATACAACATTTAATTTGTTTGGATAACACCAATCTCCTCTTACTATTGTGCTGTCTAATATTTCTGTTCATGTTCCTTCTTGAATGACCCTTGAGGTCATGTTAGAATCATTTATCTAGTCATTGGTCCTCTAACCATTCTAGTCCATAGTCTTCCTCACATTCATAACACTTCTTTGTTATATCTGAACCAACTGTTCGAATTTTTACTTCCATAACTCTTTTTATCTGTCAATATTCTATAACTTACTTCCTTTTGTACTGAACTATAACCTTTCAATATTCTAACTTTTGAGTTTTAGATCCCTAAGTAGGATTTCCAAACTTATTCCTAACAATTAAATTCTGTCCTGGCATAACTATACCAAAACAGATGCCGTTGGCAACTATTCTCATCTAGCTGTACTATCGGGTAGTACGTAGCTCTACACAATAATCTTAAGTTAGTACTGTAATCTGCAACTTGCAGTATAAACATCAAGAACATTGCATAGTTACTACGCTACATTCCAATAGATCAAACTTTCCTATCTTTTATCCTTTTCGAATTGACTGATATCCGAACTTATTCTGATTACAATATCCATTAGCAATTACTAACAGTAACAGCCTTGCCCTCATCTAGAGCAATTCCATTATTGCATCTTACTTTTACGTCCTCTTGCCTTACATTAAGTAGGCTCGCCAATTAGCTTTATAATTTATGGTGTGTCAGAAAATACTTTTCACCGATAAACTCTTCCAAAACTAATTTCACTTATTATCACAATCCTTATCTTAAAGGACTATCTCTATACATTTTATTAACCCTGACCTCCTGTCCTAACGGACTTGTTACTAGCACCTCAAAGTCCATTTTTGTACATGGAACAGCAATGCAATCAATGATGCTAGCACACACATAAGAATGGGTAAAACCCGGATCAAATAACACAAACACATCTTGATTAAAAGTTGAGAAGGTACCAGCCACAACATCAGATGTCTCGGCCTCTTCTCTCTGTCTCAATGCATAGACTCTGACTGGAGCACTGTCTTGCTCTGACTGTTTCACTGTGCCTTGGCTGCCTACTGGGCTACCTCTACCCCTGCCTCTACCTCTGCTGGGTGGTTGTGAACTTCTGGTGACAGGGCTCTGAACTGACCCTTCTGCAGTAGTAGGAGGTGGTCCAACTCTGCGACTACTGGTGCAGTCCTTGGCAAAGTGTCCTGTGCCTCCATAGTTATAACAGGCTCCAATAGCCTTATAGCATATCCCGCTATGATATCTTCCACAAGTTTCACATTGGCAGGAATGGTAGGAACCTCTGGTACTCTGCTGACCAGATAGAGGAGGTTTCTGTCCTGAATGTCTTCCCTTACCAGACTTCTTGTCACCTCTGCTGTGTCCCCCATAATTCTTCCTCTTTCCAGTAGGACCACTGGAACTCTATTCTACCGATTTTCCCTCTTTCTCTGTCTTCTCTGATTTCTTTTTCTCAGGAGCAGCTTCAGACTCAATTCTTTCCAACTATAGGGCTTGAGAAACAAGTTCAGAGAAGTTAGTGTGTTTGAATCCGACTACTTATAATCTGATACTGGGCTTCAAGCCAGTTTTAAACCTCTTGCATCTCTCCCTGCTGGTAGAAAGTAAACTCACTGCATAATGGCTTAGGCGAGAAAATTCCCTTTCATACTCAGCCACTGATCTGCTCCCCTGTTTAAGACCTAGGAATTCTTTTAACTTTTGGTCTACATAAGCATCATGGACATATTTTTGTCTGAATTCCCTTAGAAAGTCATTCCATGTTAGCACTGCAGGTTCTACTAGACTATGGGGAATGGTTTTCCACCAGTCATAAGCATCTCCCTGTAGCAAAGATACTGAGTATTCAAATCTGAGCTCCTCTGTGCAGTGCAGTTTCTTGAATACCCTATCCATCCTCTCTAACCACTGTTCAGCCTCTAGAGGATCTACTGTCCCCTTGAACTCTGTAGCCCCATAGTTCATCAATTTGTCATACTGTCTAGCAGAAGACTGTGGTTGTACCACCGTGTGCATTGGGACTTGAGTAGGCACATTACCACCATCTGTTGGAACATTACAACCATCTCTTGAGAGAATCGAGCAGAAACTGCAGATGCTGCAGTGGTCTTCTTTGAACCACTGACATTTTGTAGGCCTGGGGCATCCCTTTGCACCTCAGCCTCAATAGATTGATCTACTGAACGATCACCCTCTTCCATAGTCAATGCGAGGATTTTAGATCTCCTTAACAAATAACACAAGGATATTTCCTCCTGTTAGTGCATATTTATAATGTAATGTACTGTATGTATCAAACAATGATATTGAGCAGTTGTACTATGAAGAAAGAATATTCAAGTAACAGGTGAAAATAGAATTTAAAAACTAGCTCTGATACCACTAAAACATGTCACACCCTGCCCCTCTGTAAGGCATAACATGATCCCGTAGTATACCTAATGAATTACCAACTTCGTCTACTGATAACCCATTAAATACACTACAAGGGATTTTAAAACTTTTCTTACTTCATTTTACAGTGGTGAGCACTATTTACAGGTGTTAAAAACTTTTTATGAACTGACTTGAAACAGTTAACACATTTAGACTATTAGTAATTTCTGTAAAAATTTTGGCAGAGTGCCATATGTATTTTGGATAAAACAGTTCTTCAGAAAAACCTGTAAAAAGTACTTCAAATATATTCCTCAATCTCAAACTCCAACATAATTCAACACAATATGTTTTTCAACTCAAATCCACAATAATTTTTCAAAGACTGAGATAAAAGAAATACAGTACAAATTTTACAAGCCAAAATAACTCATAATTTATTTTACAACTTCAATGTACAATTTTAATTTACAACTGCTCAAAACCAAGAACACTATAAACCTATAGTGAACATACATTCCAATACAAAATGCAAAATATAGTATACTCAATATACCCGATGATCTCTCACTGAAGCACTAGCAGCCTAGTCTGCTGCCCTGTCCGTCTGTCTACCTGCGGCAGCAATGGAAAGCTATCGTTAGGACAATGTCTCAGTGGTGCACAACATTAACCAAATACAACTTTAAATCACAATTTATAAATCATATAAATGATGGATACATAAAACCATAGTTAAATTTGAGACAATGAATGTCATAAGGAATTTAACACAATATCACAATAAATCTCAGTGATCAAAACATAGTTAAATTCAAAAGACAGTGAATGTCAATAAGAATTTAAACTCCATTTCACAAATTATCAAAGCTCATAATAACACAATTTAGTCAAATAATTTATGAACACAGTGTTGCCAATTCATACACAACTTAAGCCATGACACAAAATTTCCGATCAATGTCGCGTTGTACACCACGACAAAGCAATCACAACCCTACTAATCGAAATCAATAAGGAAGGGAGCTAGCTATATAATGAGTACTCATTCAATCACCTCAACTGGTAAACCAGAGAGGGAGAAAAATAAACGATCACGACTCCATAAATGGAGAAGGAAAATAAACGATCACAACCCCATAAATGGAGAAGGAATGATACGATACTGTCATGCTAAGTGTGAACACAAAATCAATTCTAAACATTTTATTCAAATGATTCGTGAGAATCCAATAAATTTCTAAAGTCATAAATTCATTCACAAAATGGCAACACAATTCATAATTAACTTCAAATTTTCTCAAATCATGCTAAATCAATTTTTCCACAGTTTCAAACTATTTAAAATGCTTTTCAAGCAATAAGTATCCATTCAAACACATTTCCATAATTGAAAACAATAATATACAAATAGTCATAATTTATTTCAATTGAAAAATTCAAAAGAAATAACTGTTGTGCACAAACCTCTGATAACTGTCTCCTGGTCTTGACTCAGTGTTTCCTTCCCTTTCCCTGAGTCTTGCTAACTGAGAAACACAATTTGAGGTGTTTCAGTACTCATTTAAACTGTCTCTAACGATAATGCTTGATAATTAATTCACTGAATTCTATTGTTTGCTTAGTTAACCTAATATGTTGACTCTCGATGCGTTTTAGGTAAATTAGGTTTTAATGTTACTAACATGTCACATTCGATAGCCTTTTAGGGTTGGTACATATTACCAAGTTCATTTCCATGTATCTTGCATTTTTTTGCAATTTGCTGGATTTCGGGATACTAGATTGACCTAGCCAGACGACCTAGTTCTCTCGGTTTTCGGGTTTCGGTCAAAACTACAAACTTGTAGATCTATGTCTTATTGCACGTGGGGCAAAATTTCAGGTCATACTGAGTTATGTAGACCAAGTTATGGTCATTTTACTATTGCTGGTCAAAGTGCATCAAAATTGGTCACTTTAGGTCATTTTAGGTCAATTTTGGTTCGGCCAGTTTTTGGACCCGAACTTGTGCAAGCTGTTTGACTTGCTTATGGTCATTTCTGGGCTTTGGTGTCTTCATAAGACTTGTAGATATAGGTCTTAACTATTCATGGTCAAAATTTCAGGTCAATTGGACCTGTTTTGAGTGAGTTATGGCCAAAATACTAACTGCTGCCCAAATGGTCAATTTTCAGGCCTTATTTGCACTTATCCGGATTTGGTCACTTTTCAAGTTACCTTACAAGCAGAATTTTGGTAAGCTTTCTTCATGAAAGTTGGCACATTTTGTGCCTAGTTTCACCTCCAATTGGTCTCATACCAATTGGAGCCACACTCTTAAGGTTCTAGGCCCAAAACACAAACTTCCCTATTGCATTTTGTTCATACTCATCAAAGATCACTTTTAACACCTACCAAACTCCACATTCATGCCCATTTCTAGTTTGTACCATAACCTAAACATATTTTACCACATATTGTTGATCATTTTGGCAGCTTACAATCACATTCAATATGCACATTATAGTCCAGAATTTACCAACCTCAATTTACACACAATTTAACTACATAACAAGCTCATTTACATGCCTAAACTCAAACCCATGTACACATATACAATCTGCCATAGCAAGTACCATAATTCAACCATGTAATTTCATAAACCAACCCATGAAATGACATTTTTTTGGTTCACAATGCAAGCTGCCAATTCATACATCACACTCCATTAATTTCCAAGCTTCCAAATTCAAATACACATTCACAATATACTTAGTATACATCACCCATTTTATTCCTACACATATAAATACATAATCAACCCTTTAATCTACCATTTAAAAGCAAGAATAAACTGCCCTCAAGTAGTTTCCATGGCTGCCAAAAATAAACATCTCCCTTAGAACATTAAACTCCAAAATTCTTTCCACAATTCAAGTACCCATAACCTCCTTACTAACTTTAATGAAGCACTAACCAAAAACACAAACTTACCACTTTGGAAACTCTTCAAAATCTCTCTAAAACTTGGTCTTCTTGCTGCCAATCTACTGCCCAAGTGGTGTAGACTAACTTTGATGAAGGAACTTAGGAAGAAATTGGCTTACTTCATGCATGCATGGAGCTTGGCCATGGATGGCCATGGAGGAACTTGAGAGAAAAAGAAGAATTCGGCTGGTTCTGGTTTGGGAGGTTGAAGTTGGTAGTTTCAGTCCATTAATGCTTAATATGGGTCCCTTAAGAGGTCACTAGTGGAGCACTAACTTGGTTAAATAAGTCATAAATCTTAATTTCCTTAATTTTGCTCATTTGCCACTAATCTTTTACTATTTACATAATGTATCTCAATTTAATTTTTCATGTCATTTCTAAAGTGTTATATCATTTATTTTTAATGGACATTGAGGTCAAAAGGCAACTCGGGGTGTCAAATGACCACAATGCCCCTGTATATTTTGCTAAGTGGCAGGGGAAGAGGTGGATCAGGATTTCTTGGTGGTCTTGAGTTATTTTGAGGTGGTCTGGGTTGGGTAGGTGGAAGAGGTGGTCTGGTCTGGTAGTTTATTGGTGGTGGATACTGTGGGCGTGGGTGAGGATAATTTGGGAAAGGGGTTGGAATGTTCGCAATGGTTTGGCCATGAGGGGGAGGATATGGCCGGTAGTTATTTGGAGGTAATGAAGATTGGGTGTTCTGTCGGGTGATGGAGTGCACATTACCCTCTTTCTTCTTGCCAAAACAGGCAGTTTTCTTTGCAGGATTCTCAGTCAACTCCTGCAGCTGTCCCATCCTTAAGTTGGCTTCTATCCTCTCGCCAGCTTGGATAATGTCTGAGAAGCTGTTGGAAGTGTTTCCAATCATCAGATTGAAATAAGGAGCCTTCAATGTCTCAATGAACAAGGAGCATAGTTCATTGTCAGTCACCGGAGCATATACTTCTGCGGCCTTCTCTCTCCATCTCTGGGCATATTCTTTAAAGCTTTCCTTGTCTCTCTGCACCAGGTTTTGGAGGTCTCTCCTTGTGGGGGCCACGTCGTAGTTGAACTTGTATTGTTTAAGAAGGCATCGGCCATATCTTTCCAGGAGCGCAATTTGCTCCTGTCCAACTGAATGCACCATCTCAGGGCTGCCCGGAGAGACTTTCATGGAAGAAGTGGACTAGGAGTCAATCGTCCTCTGTCAGGGCAGACATTTTGGCAATGTAGGTGGCCAGGTGAATGTGGGGGTCTGAATTCCTGGTATATTTGTCGAAGTCCAGGGCCTTGAACTTGGGCGGCACTACAACATCTAGCACCAATCTCAGTGACGCCACATCGACTGAACCATACATGTTCAGCCCCTCTATCGCTCTTAATCTCTCTTCTAGAGCGGACAGCTTCTCGTTTTCTCTCGTCTTATTTTTTCCTCCTACCACAAGAAATGCTCCCCCAGTCGGGAGTTGAGGGGTAGAATGAACCGGAGGGATCAGGATTGAAGGGTATGGCTCGACATTCGAGACAGTTGGATAATAGTAGAAGGGTGGGTCATTATTCAGTGGGGCTGGATTGACGGTGATTGTCGGATCCGGGATCGATGGCTGGAAGATGAAAGAGGTTGAAGCATGATGAGAACCAACCGTTGTAGGAGGTGGGGGAGGTAGTGGTAGGTTAGGCTCTGAAGCAGGCTTATTATGGGACATTTCCCTCATTAGTCTCATGAGCTCCGAGACTTGGTCTTTCAGTTCAGACACTTGTCCTTGTAGGTTCTGGACTTGTTCCTGGTCTTCCATTAACCTTCTTGTTCGTGACCTTGTTAAGTACACTCGTCTGGGTTGAACTGTGTGTCTGGTCAAGCTTGCTTTGTTTGAAGCAATGTTGATTTTTTGTAGGAAGTAAAAAAGGAAAATTTTTAGTGAATTTTGAATTAAAAATTAAAAGGGCCCTGGTGTGGACAAAGGATACGGTGGCATCTGAGAGCCAAAATGAAATATGCAGAAGAATAATTGCATCAATTTTATCATGGCATCGTTCGATAGTCCAACGGTGAATGACTGGATTGAATGATCATCTATGATACTTGTCCATATGGCCCATCCAATTTTTCGCATAACCCTAGCGAGGGGGTTCCTACGGGAGTTATACTATTCATTCACAATTTTGCTAAACAATGGCCCGAAATTATTTCATTAATCGAATAATTCATATATGGCATTCTTTACATTGGCCTAGGCTCAGGGAGACTCTTTATAATGTGATGACATTTCCTGAGATATACATATAGCCTTTCTTCTTGTCTGGCAGGGTTGAATATTTTCAGGGCATACTCGAATTCAGGTAGGAGTTCCTGTTTCCCTTGCGTTATCATTCTCTCTAGCTGGTCAACATTTTCCTTCAGCTCTTGATAGAGAGTGGCTTGTCTTTCTTTTTCCTTCCTTTCTTTAGCACATTCTTTTAGGATATCATTGACAAGCTGTGTTTGTTCTTTTTGCTTTCTTGTTTATACTCCTCTATGAGTATCTCCTGGTATTTCATTTTCTCTTGAAGCTTGCCATTCTGTACTTCTGCTTCTTTCATTGTAGCTTGTAGAGAGCACTTTTCCCTTTCCCATTGTGTTTCTTGCTCTTCGAACCCCATCTTTTCGGTCCTTGCCTCTTCCCTAAGCCTTCTTACTTTTCTTTTGAGGATCTGCTGTTGGTCCGCTAACTGTTTTATTCGTTCTTGTAATTGTGAGTTTTCGGTATTCGCCTTTTATAGAGAGTCGGCCAAGCGAGCACTAGCTTTTTCTGAAAGGATGTTTTGACAGGGTTCGCTGCCTTCGAATTTGGTTGGATTTGCAGTTAGGTGTCCTTGTTCCCTGCCAACCCTCCATTTAAGGTAATCGCTCGTGGCACTCGGACCTTTAAGAGACCTTTCCATCATAGTGATGTTTTCCCAGGATTTGCGAGCTACTTTCAATTCTTCTTCATTATCGAGCTCATGGTAGAAATGACTTCGGTGGTATTCTTCAATGTTGATTCTGAACTGGGTTGAGCCGAATTGTCTCACTACTAATGCTGGAGTGCAACTTGTGTATCCAGTCACTCCGATTAGGGATACTGATTGATTACCCCCCGTGCTGACCAAAATGGGTTGACCCGACGTCCACAATTTCTTCTAACAGTAGTCGTGGCTGTTGAAACTCAGAATCCGTTCTTGCCATTGCAGCTCATCCTTTGGGCTGATTACTAGTCTAGTCATCTTCTCGATAAGGGGCTGATCAAGATACCATGTTAACCCCTTCGTCTCCACAGGTCACATATGACTGATGATCCAGAGGTGCAACAATTGAGAACAGCACTTAATGGATCCCTTGCCTTGTTATTTGTAGTAAGTAAGGGTTAATAAAGTCTCGGCAAGAATTGCCGGTACTGGATTGACCTTTTATTTTTCTACTGCCCAGAATATCTCCGCAACGTCGCCGGTTATGATTCCCGAAGGTCTAGGGAACAAGATCAGGCCATAGATCCCCAAGGCGAGCGCCAATGAAGCTTGATCCCACTGTTCATTTTGGATGTATTGATCCAACCATTTCTTGAGATAAGTCCAACACCACTCATGCGTGTTGCCTTTGACAGTTTCCCTCCCCTTTGCTTCTTCCGGGGGAATCCCCATCATATGTGCGAACCGTTTCCAAGTCTGCCTATGCTGAAGGTGTAGGTAGATCCGATTCTGTGCTGCATAAGGAATTTCTAGCAATGCCTGATATTCTTCCATAGTAGGAGCAGTATCGATATCGTTGAAAGAGAACACCCCATACTTAGGATTCCAAATTGACAGCATGGCCTTTAATGCCGGGACTTGGACTTTGACTCATATCAAGGTTGCAATCCTCCCATACTTCTCCTCAAATTGTGCCTTGACCTGATCGGGAAATGACCTCCAACCATTAGATAAACCCTCGAGACTGTTCATTCTGACCTCAACTTTGCTCAGGTCCAATGGAGGTAATAAGCTAGTATGTCCCCTGGTGACATCACTTCGTGGGGGCACTGAATTATGAGGCGGTTCGGGCCACGGTTTAGCATTCTGTTCTGGTCTAAGAACTTCTTTTGCCGACTGACTTGAGGATGCCATGTTTAAAAAAAAATGATGCTTATCCTTTTACAGACCTTACTTTGGTGATGCCTGCAGGGAAAATTTGTTAGCAAGATGAATTTAGGTAATTTTGAATTATACTGTTGGCAGGGTAACACCTACACATTTATCAAAGTAGGAAAGCGTGTAGGTCCTCCTAACAGTATGATCCAAGATTACCCTTAAAGATAAGAACATAAGAAAACACAAACAGAATAGGGTGAGAGCAAGTATGTCCATTTTGTCCTAAAATAGGGAGAGTCCTGGTACCGGGTTGGTGCTACCTAATTAGATAGTTCTATCTTACCGAGTAGTTTGCTACAGCTTCCAGCTATTGTGATAGTTTAGCTCAAGGTCAAAATTTCTAAAAGCCACAGGTTCCCAGATTGCCCCTACTGCAAACAGTAGAGCCCCATTCTATTCCCATGATACTAACAGAAGAGTTCCACGGGTATCACAGTAAATAGAATAAGTTTCAATCTAAGCAGAAGCCTTCACAAATACTAACGGGGTAAAACCTACGGGTATCGCTACATGACTCCCTCCTACTTCTTAAAAGGGTAAGAAAGCCCGGGTATAGGGCTGTAGTGTGTGAGGACATCGTGTGAGTGTTCAGTGTGTGAAGGGACACCTTTACCTCTTCCCAATATGGGGGAGTTTTTTCCTTCTTTTTTTTTTTAGATGAAGAGTGCTGTAGGAAGACAATTCAGACAAGCAAAATGGTTAGCAAAAATAACAATAATGGAATTTTGTAAATTAAGCCCACCTAACTATGGTTTGATCATAAAATCAAATCTATTTTTGGACCTCTGAACTGGGGTTAGACAGTCAAATATCCCCAGTGGAGTCGCCAAGCTGTCGCAAGGGGTTTTGTGGTCGCTTGGACGAACACTCACCGAAGTGGGAAAGAGTGAGGAGTCGCCACTTTAATTTTGAGGGAAATTAAAGAAAACCATTTGTGAAAATAAACTAAAATGAAACCACTTTAAAAACAGAGATTCTAGGTTCGGGGTCCGTATACGGGCGGGGAAGGTGTTAGGCACCCTGCCTCGTCCCTTTATGAGGGCAAGCAAATTTAACATTATGCTCTTTATAAATTAAGATCGATAGCTAGGAGGGTTGGGCTAGAATGAGGATGTCAATCGCTTTGATAAAAGGGAATATTTAATTTTTCACTAGATTTTGGGTTACCCAGATACATAAGTAAATGAGACGACCTTAGTGAATTGATGTTGTGGTTTTCGTTTATGGGATTATTTTTACTAAAATTTGATTTTGAGAATCAGATAAGAACTCTCCTCTGATCTCTATATATTTATTTGATTTGATTAGAGAATCGGATAAGAACCCTCCTCCGATCTCTGTTTAGTACTTAAAATTTGGGATTGAGAATCGAATAAGAACTCTCCTCTGATTTCTTTTGTTCAAGATTTGGATTGAGAATCGGATAAGAACTCTCCTCCGATCTCCTTTTAATATTTAAAATTTGGATTGAGAATCGAATAAGAACTCTCCTCCGATCTCTGTATATTTGTTTGGTTTGATTTGAGAATCGGATAAGAACTCTCCTCCGATCTCTTTATATTTGTTTGGTTTGATTTGAGATTCGGATAAGAACTCTCCTCCGATCTCTTTTAATATTAAAATTTGGATTGAGAATCGAATAAGAACTCTCCTCCAATCTCTTTTTAATATTTAAAATTTGGATTGAGAATCGGATATGAACTCTCCTCCGATCTCTATATATAGTTGTTTGGTTTGATTTGAGAATCAGATAAGAACTCTCCTCCGATCTCTTTATATTTGTTTGGTTTGATTTGAGAATCGGATAAGAACTCTCCTCCGATCTCTTTTAATATTTAAAATTTGGATTGAGAATCGAATAAGAACTCTCCTTCGATCTCCTTTTAATATTTAAAATTTGGATTGAGAATCGGATAAGAACTCTCCTCCAATCTCTCTATATTTAATTACGATCGTATCACGCAAGGACCTTAGACTAAGGGTTCTGGCATTCGAAGACACTGGGAACCCGAATTAGGCTTCTTTTAACTCATTGGTACCTTGTGACTAGATAGGGGATACCGGACTGAATTTTTACCGATCTCCTATGTGATCGCCTTACCAGTACCTTTCGGCAAGCAATATTTGCTCTATTTCATTTGCTAATCTGAAATTCTATTTTTCTCCGATCCCCTACCTTACCCAGTCATCTTCTTGAGCTAGTCTAGTGGCTCGTCTTCATAATTTCCTCTGATTTATTATCCGAACTTTTATTAAAAAAACTCTTGTGTTAAGATACTGCTACCAACATTTTATCAAACTACCTATACATTACCTACATTAGGAGATAATAAAAAACCAAGAACAAATAAATAACATGAACTGATATATCAAAGGTAAACTCAAGAGAATAACCACTCACGTGGGACCTTCTAACATAAGACGAACTTTAACGAAAATTACGAGCATAAAAAGAAAATAAAGATGAACACTGGATAGGGCAATGGTTTAGACACTCACCTGTAGGAAGTTGAACCTATTGAACTAACTATGGAGTCACGAATGTTGCAGAGTTGCGTGCTAATAGTCTGGGGACTAATGCTTACCTTGAAATGATGAATGCCTAGTTAGCATGCAGTCAAACCGAAATGACAATGAATGAGATTGAGCTCAGAAAATAAAATGAATATAAAGGTGATGAAAACAGAACTGAAACTAAGAAAGGGTATCGCAGCTGAAAATCAAGAGTCTAGTGTCCAACACTTCTCCAAAAAAAGTACTTTAGAAAACCGGTTTCTAAAGTTCTTTTCTATCTTAAAAGTAGCAGAGTAGCAAAACTGAATCAATTTTCAGAGCCTTTCCACTATAATCACCACCCTTTTTTTCGTCCTCCCCCATCAACAGTTTTCATGCAGGTATTTATAGGGAACGTGTGCTCCCAATGAAGGGTCAGGATTCCCCTTGAAGGAGATGGAAGGTTTGGATCTTAAAGGACATGATCTGATGTTTGGGAATCAAAGAGAATCAAAATGAATGGATGAGATCCTTTTCAGAATATTTTTCCTTTCTCTCTTCTAATCTGACGGCCCAAAATTTTCTTGTCAAAGGCGATCCGAGGGTTGGGAATAAAAGCCACCGGTCTTGTCGTCTTCTTCTTTGATCCAAGGGCTCTGGACTTGTCCTTACAAGTAAGATCAACGGTAGAGATTGAGATGTACAGGACTGTCATGACATACTCTGGCACCTGTCAGTAATGTGGGCGATTCTGCAAATGAGGCATGCGGATGAGATTTGATCTCGTCTGCAACGCTTTAACTACCTCAGCTCTGATTATGATGACAGTCATGGGAAGTTGTCTTATTCTCTTTGCATTCTGATCTCCCCTCCCTTCCGATCTTTCCAATATGCTCTTTTTCCGATCTCTCATGCCGGGCCCCTCTCCCGATCTCTCTCATTCCAAAGTCTTCTCCTTTGTCCGGGTCAGTTCAGTCAAGGTATTTATTCTTTCAATTTCCGAGGCGTCCGCTTCGTTTTCTGCTAGCAATAAATGCTCAGACCTTCTCTATATATACCCTCGTCAGGAAATCCTCCTGCATTTCATTTTCTCCTCTTTCTCACTTTTCCTGTTCTAACTGCTCCGGTAACAATCTCGGCCATGATAGCTGCTTTTGATCTTTTCCTGGCTGTTCACCTTGTTCATCAACTGACAATTTTCGACCCCAATGATCAAAAAATCATTATGGCCATATTTGATGACAGTGAGAGAACTGGACTAATTCACTGATCCAGATCGAGAATATCGATTGTGTTGACCTCGAATCGGTCGACCGATGTAATCAGCGAACCGATTTTGAGCGAGAAGACTGCTAATTTCCCTCCGATCTTTGGTGACTGCCCTTCGAAGTTAATTTGGCTTCTCACCACTTTGGGTGTCCGGATAGCGGCTCAGTTTTGAGCGATAATATTGACGGTGATCTCTCTTATCCTCATGAGAGTCAGTCACCCCATCTGAGCTATACATCTATCCGATGTCGATGGCCGGTCTCCTGATCAAACACATCTTTTGATTCAGCCACGAGACTAGGCTTTGACATAGGCCTTCGCTAGATAGGATGTACTGCCGATCTCTAGAGATCGCCCAAATGATGTAATTTCCCCTTTAATGTAATCCGATCTCTAGAGATTGCCCAAATGATGTAATCTCCCTTTTAGAAATGAAATTTTATTTTGACAATTATCATTTTATTATTATTACATTGGTTATTTTTCGATCTCTGATGTGTTCATCCGATCCGATTCCTAACTGAACCGCCCTTAACCGATCTGCAATTCCAAACATCCGCCTTGATTCACCGATCTTTAACTAGCCGATCTCCCCTTATTTAATTGTGGAGATTCTGGAACATTCGTGAGACGTGTTAGAAAAAGCTGGCGAATCTCGCTAACCGATGCGCCGCTTGGGACATCGTGAGCATTAAATGTTCAGATGGGTATAAATAGGGGATGGGGCAGCCAATTGCTCCCTTATGCCATTTTCAGCACCTCGCGAGCGATTCCAAAATCCTCTCGTTTTTTCAAGTTCTTTCGACACCGTTCACACTCCGGTAAGGACTTTGATCTTTCTTTTAGTTTAAATTTTCTCTTTTCTTTGAAAATGAGCGGCGCCGAGGGTCAGAGAGTGGCGAGCCCCCCTTCCGTTCACGTCTCGTGGTCGTCAGATGAAGTTGAGGTGGTCGGATCGAGCGGGCGATCTGAACCTCCTACGTCCTCCATTCCAGACCGTGGTCAAGTGGAACCCTCAAGACGAACGCATTCTTCAGGGAGAGAAAACCTTCCCGTGGACGAGCTGCCGTCAATCCTTCAATAAATTGACCTGCAGTCATTTAGCGAAGAGTATAACATTCGGGGCGATTCATACGAACTTATCAAGTGTCATGGCGATCTCCGAGCCGATCACTTCTTCGAAGAAAATGACATGATTATGGTATACGAAGAGCAATTAAAGGCCGGGCTGCTGTTCCCTCTTGACGACTTCTTCAAGGAAGTTCTGAAATTCCATCAAGTATGCATAGCCCAAGTTCAACTGAACTCATGGCGAATCCTAGTAGCCTTCAGAGGCCTCTGCCGAGCTAAGGGGCTCAGACCAACAACGAAGGTATTCACTGAGCTACACAGGCTAACTCGTCGAAAGGATGACGAGTATTGGTTCTTTCAGGCGAAGCCACATTGTGGGCTTTTTATTGACCTACCCTCCTCCCTGAAGAATTAGAAGAATCACTTTTTCATTATGAGGAGCAAGGTTCCGAGCAGTTTCGAGGGTTTCTTGTGTAGCTGGCTGCATCAGGGCCCGTTAATTCTGAAGCGCATCACCCTGAATAGGGAAGAAAGCATAATGGTGATGGAGTTAAAAGATCAGGCGGCCACTCAGAAGTTCTCCTGTTTAGATGCGATGAAGGCCGAACTGCATCATTGGACAATGCAGCTGATTACCGGCAAAGAACGCGGGCTTCAGCTCTCTGACCTCGGCCTCGGTACTTTCTATATCTCTGATCTCTGAGCCTTAGCGAACTCACTGACTTTTTCTCTGTGCAGGCATGGCGGGTAGCGAGGCTTCCAAGGAGAGCCAAAAGCGGAAGAGGGAGGTTTCCAGGAAGGTGTGGGAGATGAAGTACGCCATGAAGGAATGGAAGCGTGAAAAACACAAGTTTATACCATTGAATTCAAAAATTTTCACCTAGGGTCACATGCATCATGCAAGATTTATTTTTATCTATTTGATTTCAATGATAAACAACATATTAAAACTCTTTTAATATGTTTTTGGATCTGTATTTGCCATTTAAGATTTTAAAATTAATCAGATTAATTTTAGAACCCTAGATTAAATCAAGAACGATTACACTAACCTCTTGATGTACTGCAGCGTGTCTGCGCCTTTGAGATTCATCTTCAGGACACCAGATGTTGTCCCTCTAGCTTGTCCACACCAAGAATACCTATGGCAGCCCTTGAACAGCTTCGAAAGCCTTTTCTATTAATTAGAAATTCAAGTTCTGCCTTTTAAGAGATTAGAGATGTAAATAGGACACTAGAAACAATTCCTAGTGTTCTTAATCCAAGAGATTGATGGCTAATCTCTTTGAATTGATGAGAGATGAAGAAGAATAGATAAAAACCCTCAAAGTGGCATGACAAAGGAGATGAGTGGCTGCTGGTTATTTTTTCTTTTCATAACCACACTTAAATAGCTAGGTTAACACCTTAAACCCTTGCCACATGTCACCCTTTGATTAGCTCTAGGTTTAAGTGACCCAATCACATTGTGCCAAGTGTCAAACCTATATTTAATCTTGATTTTAATCATCTTATATGATTAAAAAATATCTGGCAAGTTATGTGTAATTCCATGTGTCACCATCTCATGATGCCACGTGTCACACTGTGAAGTGACCAAAATGCCCTTGTGTCTTAATTTTGAGTTCTTAACCCAAAATAATTATTTTCTTCTTCTAATTAATTTATATCAAATATAAATTAATTAATTAATCTCTATTAATTAATTTCTCATCAATTAAATTCATATTTAAACACTTTAAATATAAATTTAATTTATACTACACATCCAATAATCTAGATTTGGTTTCAAGTCATGCTAGGGACTTTGCAATTTAATTGCAAACCAAACCTATTTAATTAATCAATTAAACTCTTTAATTAATTAATTAAATCATATTTAATTAGGTGATAACTTGTGTATGTGTGTGACTTACTAGGCTCATCACTAATTGGCAATGAGACATGATATCAACTCTTAATATCATCAGAACTCTTTCTTACAATAAATGATTTCTCTAAATCATTTTATGAACCTCATAGACCATGGTTAACACCTAGCATAGCATGCCATGGCCACCCAATTAGTAATAAGGTTTACCTTAAATGAACCTATAATCATATGTTACCATGCACTAGAATCTCTCTGTTACAAAATCCTAACTCAAGCTAGAGTCATGGTTTATGTCAAACTCCATTTGCTATGAATATTATGTTCTCTTTTAATTCCAGTTCTTGATTAAAAAGATTTTCTCATCAGAAACTCTTTTCTGAATAAATCAATCAGTCATCGCTCGGAACTTGAAACATCAATAACAATTAAATGAACATATGATTTTATCTCTATTTACTTAGAGGAACAGATTCCATCTTGATCAACACCTACCTCCATATATAACTAGTAGGAGCCAACAGATGCCCATATACCCATACACAGTACAAGTATGAAAGCAGTATCAAACTCAAACTACCTATATACAAGATAACTGTGCTATCTCAGGTCTAAAGATTATATGCATTGATATGATTTATAACAAAACATTGACAAGAGTAAACTCCATGTGCTTGTCATAAGTGTCACTGGTTCGGCCTACTTATCATGTATAAGTGCCTATCATGTTTGTTATATGGCATGAGACTCACCATTCCATCTTATTTATATCTCATATAAATAACTTAGGAACAAACATGAATACAATCTTTCTGGATAAGTCATGTCCTTATTATGAAGTATCCTTGATTGTGAACCTATTTATGATACTTTGTGCTAGAAATATTGTCACTCATATTCTTAACAACTTAAGAATAATATTTCTAACAAAATATCAATGGACCTTTTCTATTACACATAAAAATATTATGTAAACGGAAAAGTGGAAATGCCTTTTATTAATAAAATATGTACAAGATACATACTAAATGATATGCTATAGGGCATACTACTAACAATCTCCCACTAGCACTAGAGCCATTCATTACAATATCTTAAACCTATCTTCTCAAGATGTCGGTCTAACTGAGTCTGTGACATAGGCTTAGTGAATGGATCAGCTGGATTTTTTAGCTGATGTTATTTTTCTGCATGGCTATATCGCCTTGCCCAACTATATATCTGATAATGTGGTAGTGCCTTTCTATGTGTTTGGATTTTGGGTGAGACCTTAGTTCCTTAGCCTGTATGACTGCTTCATTGTTGTCACAGTGTAGTGGAACTGTTGACTCAATGGAAGGAACTACTGTAAGTTCATCACGAACTTCTTTATCCAACGACTTCCTTTATAGCATCCGATGCAGCAATATACTCGGCCTCTGTAGTGGAATCTCTGATCGTGCTCTGTTGGAACTCTTCCAATGATCGCACCTCCATTACAAATGAACACATATCCAGAGGTAGACTTTCTATCATCGATATCTGATTGGAAATCAGAATCAGTATAACCATCCAATTGCAAGTCTCCACCTCCATAAATCAATAATAAATCCTTAGTTCTTCTCAAATACTTAAGGATATTCTTGATGACTATCCATGTTCCAAACTGGATTGGATTGATACCGCTAGTCAAACTAACAAAGATATGCGATATCCAGCCTAGTACACAACATTGCATACATTAAACTTCCAATAGCAAGCATATGGAATCTGGCCATCTTATCTCTTTCTTCAGTGTGTCTTTGGAGACATCTCTTTAGAAAGATGGATACCATGTCTCACTGGTAACAATCCTCTCTTGGAATCAAGCATGTTAAACCTCTTTAACACCTTTTCCAAGTATAGACTTTGGGATAAACCAATTATTCTTTTCGCTCTATCTCTATAGATGCGAATCCCAAAAATATAGGTTGCCTCCCCTAAGTCTTTCATGGAGAATGTATTTGACAACCATACCTTTATAGTCGTCAACATACCTGTGTCATTACCCATCAATAGTATGTCATCCACATATAAGACAAGGAAAGTGATAGCACTGTCACTAACCTTCTTATATACACATGGCTCATCCTCATTTTTGATAAAACCAAAGGATTTAATGGCTTCATCAAAACGGATGTTCCAACTCCTCGAAGCTTGTTTCAACCCATAAATGGATCGATTTAACTTGCATACCTTGGAACCATCTTGGGATTCAAATCCCCTAGGTTGTTCCATGAAAATGTTTTCTTCAATGTATCCATTGAGAAAAGCTGTTTTGACATCCTTCTGCCAAATCTCATAATCATAGTATGCAGCTATTGCTAGTAAAATCCTAATTGATTTAAGCATGGCAACAGGCGAGAAAGTCTCCTCATAGTCGATTCCTTGCCTTTGGCGAAACCCTTTCGCTACTAGCCTTGCCTTATAGGTCTCTACCTTTCCATCAGAACCAATTTTCTTCTTGAAAACCCATTTGTTCCCTATAGGTACAATACCTTGTGTGGGTCAACAAGATCCCAAACTTGATTCTTATACATGGAATCAATCTCGGATTTCATAACATCAATCCATTTTGAAGAGTCTATATCTGATATAGCTTCTTCATAGGTAAGTGGATCATCTCCATGATCTACTTCTTCATGAGTAGACAACTCTTGTTCTTCTTCATGAAGAAAACCATATCTCACTGGTGGGTGAGATACCCTGGTTGTTCTACGAGGAACATCTGTAGATGTTTCATCAACGGGTATAGGTTGACTAGATGGATCTATATCCATCTGATCTATTGGTTAGTCAGAATTCTCCAATTCTAACTCTATTTGCCTTCCTTTGCCTCCTTCTTGAACAAACTGTTGTTCAAGAAATGTGGCATCTTTACTTATCACAACCTTTTGTGAAGTAGGCAAATAAAAATAATATCCAAAACTATCTTTTGGATATCCAACAAATCGACCCTTTTCTGATCTGGTCTCCAATTTATCAGTGTTCAGCTTTTGATATAAGCTGGACAACCCCAAATCTTAACATGCTTAAGACTTGGTTTTCTTCCATGCCATATCTCATAAGGTGTGGAAGAAACTGATTTTGATGGAATCCTATTCAGAATATACAAAGCTGATTCTAATGCAAATCCCCAAAAGGAGATTGGCATATCAGTATAGCTCATCATACTACGTACCATATCCAATAGAGCACGATTTCTCCTTTCAGATACACCATTTAGCTGTGGCGTTCCTGGAGGAGTCAGCTGAGAAACAATGCCATGCTCTCTCAAGTATTCATCAAATTTAATACTCAAATATTCACCTCCACGATCTGATCGAAGAGCTTTAATACTCTTTCCTGTTTGATTTTCTACTTCAGATTTAAATTCTTTGAACTTTTCAAAAGATTCATGTTTGTATTTCATCAAATACAAATACCCAAACCTTGATTTATCATCAGTAAAGGTAATAAAATAATGAAAGCCCCCTCTAGCCATTTCTTTAAATGGACCACATACATCACTATGTATTAGCTCCAAAATATTTTCAGCTCTTAGCCCTTGTCCAACAAAGGGTGATCTAGTCATTTTGCCCTGAAGGCAAGATTCACAAGTTGGAGTAGGCTCAGAGCCCAATGAGGATAAAATCCCCATTTTCTCCAGTTTTGCAATCCTATCTTCTGCAACATGACATAACCTTAAGTGCCAAATATATTTTGAACTTGAGTTGCTTTTCACCATGGCATTGCATTCATTTAGATTGCTATACTCTGGCCAGTGGAAACACTTTCTTACTGGCAATGGAAACACTTTCTTATTGGCAATGGAAACACTTTCCTGTTGGCAGTGGAAACACTTTCTTTTGCCTTCATCAGCTTTAGTCTTCCTTTTTTGTTTAGCTATTTTCTTAGAAGGACCAGGAATCTGAGGTTTCTTTTTCTTATTGCCCTTCTTCTTGTTGGACTTTCCAGCAGAATAAGATGCAACCAAAGCTACCTCTTTTCCTTTATTGCCTGGCATATTCTTTTGGGCAATAACCAGCATGTTGAGTAAACCAGCTAAGGTGCATTCCTGTTGAGTCATATGGAAATTTGTCACAAAATTCCCAAAAGACTCAGGAAGGGACTGAAGGATCAAATCCGTCTGTAGTTGGAAATCCATGTTGAAGTCAAGATATTCCAACTGCTCAATCAGCTGAATCATCTTGTGGACATGATCCCTAACATTCTGTCCCTCTGACATCCTCATGCGGAATAACTGCCTAGATATCTCATACCTAGCATTCCTGCTGTGCTCACCATACAACTCTTGTAGGTGAAGGAGGATCTCACTCGCACTCTGCATGTTCTCATGTTGCTTCTGTAACTCATTACTCATGGAAGCAAGCATGTAACACTTAGCTCTCATATCATGCTCCTTCCACTTGTCCAAAGTATCATGTTCCTCTTGTGTGGCCTCTGGAGGTAAGGGACCAGGAACATTTGAATCTAGAACATATCCTATATGTTCAAGGTTCAGGACAAGTTTCAAATTTCTTAGCCAATCGCATGATTAGGTCCTGTCAACCTATTGTGATCAAGTATGCTTGCAAGGATATTGGATGGTGGTGGTTGTTTTGTGCTCATTAATATCAGAAAATTAATTGCAGAAATAATCAGATTAATTAGTAAATGTATCATGTAATTAACCAAATATGATTATGGTCTTTTAATCAAATTGGTCCCCCCACTAACTTAGCGAATCCTACACTTCCAAAGTAGAAAACGGAAATCCTAGTTGGATGGATTTCTAGTGGGTGATTGAATTCTTATAATTCTATTGATCATCCTCAGGTACATCCATTATTGGAATTACAATAAACTATAAGTGAGCAACTCTTTGCCCATCACATCTCATGTGAGGTTCAATCCTTTACCTAGCCCCTAATGCTCAAAATCTCAGGTACATCCATTATTGACTTATCTTGCATTAGTTAAGTTGATCCCATTGAGCCAGTAATTATGCAAATAATTTTAATGTCCTCAGGTACATCCAATATTGGCCAGTAAACCATTTACATATTTACAACATCTCATGCTTAACAATTATTCTAAAGAAAATCTCTTAAATTAATTGCATCTTATGCAACTATTTAAAATTTCTTAAAATAATTGCCCCAATGGAGGGCCTATGTTATAATTACTTTAATTATAGCATTTCCAACTTAATCATTTGTTTGGAAGATTTTATGGTCATTCTAATTACTATTAAGGTCTCACTTTGCACATTATCCATTTAGCATGCATATATCATATAATTGCATACATTCCCATACATCTCATGCATTCATGGATAAACAGTAAATATGGTATGATCATGGACTTTCTAAGGGATTCAATTCTGAGCCACCAAGAATTGAATCAGGGCATTCCTAGGTGCATTTCATTCATTAATTCATTTTACAAGAGTTGCTGAAGGAGTACATAATCAACACTTGATCTTGAATTCCTCCCACTGGTCCCACCAATGCTCTTGACCTCCTTGAACTTCTTGCAATCCAATATTACATGGTAATCCTTGGCATACCAAGGCGAATTTACAAGAACTTAAATATATGAAATTACAACCCAAAAATTATTACAAACTTAATAATACATGCCCAAAATAAATTAAAATAAATTAATTAATTTACAATCCCAAAGAAACATAAAAGAAATAAATCCAATCACATTGGTCTTTTATAGTCCATGATCATCCATCATGCATATCACTATTTAACAATTAAATAAAACATACATACTTAAATTAAATTGAATATCTCATATTCAACTTAAAAATCCAGATTTGAATATGATTCAAATAAATTTAAAAATTCAGATTTGAATCACATTCAAACAACTTTAAAAATTCAGATTTGAATCACATTCAAACATTTTTAAAAAAATCAGATTTGAATCACATTCAAATATTTTTTAAAAAATCAGATCTGAATTTTATTCAATCAATTTTAAAAAATCAGATTTAAATATGATTCAAACAACTTTAAAAATTCAAATTTGAATCACTTTCAAACAACTTTTAAAATTCAGATTTGAATCACATTCAAACAATTTTTAAAATTCTGATTTGAATCATAATTTAATTGTGTGATAAAAATTCTAATTAAACAATTTAATTAGACATAAAATGGATCTTAAATCATACAACAATTGCACATTCACCATCCATTTACCTTTGCACACCATTGTGATGCATCAACCATGCGCACCATGGTGTTCATCATTTGTGCCGCCACTTTGACTTTGCAACCAGCAATAAACTTTTGATCTCATGATCAAACACACAATTAAATCATATAATCATCAATCTAAATGGCAAATATAGTGGCTCTGATACCAATTGAAGGAACGGAAGCGTGAAAAACACAAGTTTATACCATTGAATTCAAAAATTTTCACCTAGGGTCACATGCATCATGCAAGATTTGTTTTTATCTATTTGATTTCAATGATAAACAACATATTAAAACTCTTTTAATATGTTTTTGGATCTGTATTTGCCATTTAAGATTTTAAAATTAATCAGATTAATTTTAGAACCCTAGATTAAATCAAGAACGATTACACTAACCTCTTGATGTACTGCAGCGTGTCTGCGCCTTTGAGATTCGTCTTCAGGACACCAGATGTTGTCCCTCTAGCTTGTCCACACCAAGAACACCTATGGCAACCCTTGAACAGCTTCTAAAGCCTTTTCTATTAATTAGAAATTCAAGTTCTGCCTTTTAAGAGATTAGAGATGTAAACAGGACACTAGAAACAATTCCTAGTGTTCTTAATTCAAGAGATTGATGGCTAATCACTTTGAATTGATGAGAGATGAAGAAGAATAGATAAAAACCCCCAAAGTGGCATGACAAAGGAGAGGAGTGGCTGCTGGTTATTTTTTCTTTTCATAACCACACTTAAATAGCTAGGTTAACACCTTAAACCCTTGCCACATGTCACCCTTTGATTAGCTCTAGGTTTAAGTGACCCAATCACATTGTGCCAAGTGTCAAACCTATATTTAATCTTGATTTTAATCATCTTATATGATTAAAAAATATTTGGCAAGTTATGTGTAATCCCATGTGTCACCATCTCATGATGCCACGTGTCACACTGTGAAATGACCAAAATGCCCCTGTGTCTTAATTTTGAGTTCTTAACCCAAAATAATTATTTTCTTCTTCTAATTAATTTATATCAAATATAAATTAATTAATTAATCTCTATTAATTAATTTCTCATCAATTAAATTCATATTTAAATACTTTAAATATAAATTTAATTTATACTACACATCCAATAATCTAGATTTGGTTTCAAGTCATGCTAGGGACTTTGTGTAACACCCTCCCGGTAACCACTCCGTACATCCTACTATTCCGGTGACCGGTGTTGGTCCGGACAGCTAGAACGTCCGGAAAAATATTTAAACTAAAGTCAGGAACCATAATTAACTCAAATATTAATAAGAAACACTTAGTAAAAATTTTAGAAATAAAATACAACCAAGCAAAACGAGCCGGTGCCCAAGCGATGGGTAACCGGAGGGAAGTTGCGGTTCTCGCAAAGAGGAGCCCTAGACCCGGGGGAAAAATTATAAAATAATTTTTGGGACTCCAGAGAAGGGTAATTGAGGTTCCCATGGCATTAGAATGCCAAGAAAATACCTAGAAAAATTTTTCAATCGGTACAGACAATTTTGACCCGTTAAGCCAAACAGAGGGCATTTTGGTCATTTCGCCTTCAGAGGTGATTTTTGGCCGACTTGTCCAGTTGAGTAAATAATTAATATGACATAAAATATGAATAAACATTACTAAAAATGAAATTGGAAATGAGTAGTGAAAGAAAAGAAAAGAAAATGCAAAATAATGCAAATAATGACATATTATGATGTCATTCAAGATTTTCCACCAATCACCATTAAGCCCTCATTTGACTAACTATTAAAATGGAATAAAAGAAGACCAAAATAATAAAAATTGTAGCAGCTACTTCCCTCCCCAAAAGCTAGCCGAAAATTGCCCTAGACACCTCCATTGATTTTTTTTCAATCAAGCTTGATTTTTCCCTTGTTTACACCACAAAACTCTAACTTCTCTTCATTAAAGCTTTACTCCACATCTTAAACAAGCTCTTGGAAGCCAAGAAGAAGAAAGAAAGTGAAGCTTTCTCAAGCTTGGATTGGCATACAATAAGGTTAGTGCATATATGTAATTAAAGTTCATTAATTCCATGATTTAGGCTTGTAATGAATTAGAAATTGTGAAATAATGAAACAAATTCAGTGCATATCTCCACCAAAGAATTCGGCAGCCCTAATAGAGGAATGGTTTTGGATGTTTTTAATGGACTTAGCATGAATTGGAGGTTATGTTTAAGCTATATACATATATAGATGTTGAACTAGGGTGCTAGTTGAGGTTTATGGGTAAATTGCATTGGATATTAGGGTTTTGAGGCATGAAAAATTGACTTGACTTACTAAACTGTTAAAGAACAATCTAATGGTCAATAAGTGACCATTTGAGGTATGTTGAATACAATTTGGACTGAAAAATGGTATGGCAAAGTCAAGGTATAAACTGCCCTAGGACAGACATAGGGTGAAAATTCAGTCCCTTTGCACTGCCATAACTTGGGCTGTGTTAGTCCAATTGAAGTTTGGCCAATTGGACATGAAACTAGGCTTATAATGGCACATTTTTACTGAAGAAACCATGCCCAAAGGACTAAAGCAAGAGGACCAAAACTTGGCCCCAATCTGGAACCCTGAAACTGATTCTGCAGAATTGGCCAAATGAACAGTAACTGTTCATTTGGCCATAACTCACTGTAGATTTGGTCAATTGACCTGAAAGTTTTACAGCAACAAGTTAAGACATAGACAAACAACTTTCTTGAAGGAACCTACCCCAAATTATGGCCAGAACCCATCCAACCAAGTGACTTTAGTTACTGTTCATGCACTGTAGATATGGTAATTTTCTGCAGAATGCACATTCGGCCAGCTTGGGTCTTTGGACCATATCTAGAGCTACAAAACTCCAAATGGAGTGATTCAAAAAAGGAAATTCAACTAGACAAAATAAGGAACAACTTTCATGTTTTACATTTCTTCATGTTCCCACAGTAACAGTGTCCAATGGAACAGTGAAGTTGACTCACCAAAACTGAAAATTCTGCTTGTGTGGGTTTACACTTTGAAATGGTATTAACACTTAATGCCAACAAGTTTTAAACACCAAATGTGGTATGTTGGGAGTGCCAAAGTCAATGTACACATTTTTATTCTAAAAGTCAACATTTTTGTTGACCAATGATGAATAGTGACACCAAAAATTTGAAATTCACAAATTGAAGAATTTAAAAGTTTCAAATGCCCTAGTATACCTAACAAGATTGGTTTGGATAGTTTGGCATGCCAATAGGGTTCAGTTAGCAGTACTGCATATGGCAAAAATGCCATTCTGTGATTTCATGGCTTTTAGCCATTCTGACTTTGCATTGAGACTTGGCCTTGTGCCTGAGATTATTTACAGCTTGGTAGCTGTTCTGTTGCACACCGGGTGATGCATATGCGACCGATGGTGTGACGGCCCGAGGTACTAGATACCCAGTGCCAGTTTACCCGTTATCCAGTCCAGTCGTCTAGTGTAGGTTACTTGGGCAACCAAATGAATGAAAATGAGCAATGTAGAAGAAATAAATGAATGGATATACAAATACATGACAAACAAAACATGTACATGCAATACATATTTATATCTGTTATTTCTTGTTATTTTATTATTGCACCACTAAGCATTATTGCTTAGCGCGTTGCTTTTGCCACGCCTAGGTACTGGAGATCCTGATCGTGAGCCCAGTAGACCACAGACTGGGTGAGTCCATCCTGCAGTTCTGCGCAGTATCCGTGTCACCTCACTACCTGCAGTGCATTGGTAGGGCACTAGGTGTCATTTTGTCATTTTGATATTTTGTAGCAGATTTTTACTTTTTCATTTGTATTTGAACTCATGTAATATATTTTGATGTCCATGTAAATAATGAAAGTTATGACTATGAATGCAAAATTTGAGCATGTATTTATCGCTTGTATATGAGAAATGGATGTTTGTGAAATGAAAAGATTATTGAGAATTTGCTATTGAGAAATATTGTTGAGATTTTGGATATTGGAGTTTGAGATGATGGAATAAAAATATTGGAAGTGTTTTTAACAGGTTCCGAAGAACGGTTATCTCCATTTTTAGCCGGTACTCCGCCGGATTTTATTTAAAATTTTCGGAACCTTAAATGAATGATACTTTTGATAAATGGTTTAAATAAATTGTATTTCATAAATTATATGCAAAAGCATGATATAAATTAAGTGAGGAATATTAGAGTGTGCCGCTACACCGTGTGGCATTACTTACTCGGGTATACTGTACACGGGTAAGGGGTGTCACATTTAGTGGTATCAGAGCCAGGTTTAGGCGTTTTTGGGCCTAGATTGAGTCCATACCATGCATTGCATTTGTAAGAGTCGAGGTGACACTAACGCAGATCTGTTTATCCTTCTTATTTTGAATAGGATATGGACCCTTCATCTCAGAGAGCCGTTGAGGAGGAAGTGGAAAGTCATGCTCCACTGCGGTGGTGAGGCTGGGGCATGAGAGAATCTGCTCCGCCACTCAAGCGAGCACCTTTCGGCCTCCACAGGCCATGTTTCAGCAAATGGTCGACTTCTTTAGACAAATGGCCGGGGTAACGCCAGCACCACCACCACCACCACCAGCTCCACAGCAGAAATCACACCTGGAAAGGCTAAGGAAGTTTGGAGATGTGGACTTCTATGGCAAGAGAGAAGATGACTCATTGCGGTAGAATTGGTTGAGCAGAATAGGCAGAGTACTAAAACAACTTCACTTTGCACTCCAGAGCAAAACACAGGCTGCCATCTCTTTCTTGCAAGACGATGCTTATGAGTGGTGAGACAACGTGCCCGATGAAGTGCAGCGGAAGTTGTAACACAGGACTTCTTCCTCTGAATTCAAGAAGAAATATGTGGGTACTGTATACCTGGAAGAGAGAAGAAGAGAGTTTATTAACTTGAGGCAGAGACAGTTGTCAGTGACTGAATATGAGAAGGAATTTGTCCGATTGAGCCATTATGGAAGGGAGATAGTCCTTAATGAAGCTAAAAGATGCAAGAGATTTGAAGAGGGACTAAATGACAACATCAAGATCCAGCTCACTGCCTTGGGAATCACAGAATTTACCAAGTTAGTGGAAGCTGCAATAAAGGTGGAAAAAGTAAGAATTAGTGAGCAGACCAGAAGGGATAGACAGCAGAAGAGGGGACCAGGTCAGTCTAGTTCCGCTCCTGGATTTGGGAAGAAGTTTAAGGGTCCTCCTGCACAGAGTTCGGGTCAGCCACAGGGCCAGGGTCAGTCTCAGGGGCCCAGGCCACAGTTCACCCCTAGGAGAGGTCAGTCCACACCATCAGTGGGCAGCTCTCCAGGGATGGGGTTCAGGGGACCAGCCCCAGCATCTTCTACGTGTCCACACTGTCAGAAATGGCATAAGGGGGAGTGTTGGAGAGTGACTGGTGCTTGCTTGAGGTGTGGGTCGTGAGCATCGGTTGAAACCGTCCACGCAGAACTACTACTGTTGCTCCAACACAAGCGACAGACACGCTCTGCGCACCACGAGAGGTAGAAAATCTGGCAAGTCTGAGGCTGTTGGACCATCACAGAGGCCTGCATCTGAGCCAGCAGAGAGGCCTGACAGTAGACCATCAGCAAGGGCTTATGCTATTAGAGCTCAGGAGGAGCAAGATGCCCCGGACGTCATCAGGGGTACGTTCTCCCTCTACAATACTCCTGTGCATGCATTAGTGGATCCAGGATCCACTCATTCCTATATTTGCATCAACCTACCCATAGAAAGGGGGATATTAGTAGGGGAGAGTGACCAAGATATTCTGGTCACTAATCCATTAGGCCACAGTGTAGTGGTGAACAAGGTATATAAGGGTTGCCCGTTAAGGATTCAGGGGTATGAATTCTTGGCAGACCTAATTGAGTTGCCCTTCCATGAGTTTGACGTGATATTGGGAATGGACTGGTTGTCACGTCATCAGGCAATAGTTGATTGCAAATTGAAGAGAATTTCTCTAAAAACTTCAGAGGGTAATGAGATCACGATTGTGGGGAAAGGATGATTTCTTGTCCAATGTCTTCTCTCACGATTGCAAGAAGAATGATGAGAAAAGTGTAAAGCCTACCTAGCACATGTGGTGGATACGAGCGAGCTAAGCCAAACTTGAGTGACATACCCACGGTGAGAGACTTCCAAGTATTTCTGAAGAGTTGCACTGGTTTGCCACGAGAAAGGAAGTCGAATTTGCTATTGAGACAACTGCCGGGTACAACACCCATTTCCATTGCTCCTTATAGGATGGCACCTCGAATTGAGGAGTTGAAAACTTCGATTGCAAGAGTTGCTTGATAAGGGGTTCATACGCTGATGTGTCACCATGGGGAGCTCGGTCTTTGTTGTGAAAAAGAAGGATGGGACTTTGAGACTTTGTATTGACTCTGGCGGTTGAATAAAGTGACTGTGAAGAACAAATATCCGTTGCCTAGAATTGATGATCTGTTTGATCGGTTGAAGAGGGCGAGTATTTTCTAAGATTAATCTCGGATCGGTATCATCGGTGAGGGTGAAGGATGTATATGTGCCCAAGACTGCATTCAGGACCCGGTATGGGCATTATGAGTTTCTGGTGATGCCCTTTGGCTTAACAAATGCACCAGCGGCATTCATGGACCTTATGAACTGTATCTTCCATCCACACTTAGATCGGTTCGTAGTGGTCTTTATTGATGATATTTTGGTGTATTCCAAGACCGAGGAAGAACATGATGAGCATTTGAGGATTGTTCTGCAAACCGAGAGAAAAGAAGTCTGTATGCTAAGTTGTCCAAGTGTGACTTTTGGTGAATGAGATTGCATTCCTTGGACACATAGTGTCGGTGATGGGATTAGGTGGATCCCAAGAAAATAGAAGCGATGATGGAATGGAAGCCTCCCAGGAATACAAGCGAGGTCGAAGCTTCTTGGGGCTATTGGGTATTCTGAGAAGATTTGTGAAGGATTTTCACTAATAGCTGATACTATGACCAATTTGTTACACTAGAATGTAAGATTTGACTGGAATGACAAGTGTAAGACCAGTTTTGAGAAATTGAAGGCTATGTTGACAGAGGCACCAGTGTTAACACAACCAGTGTCCGGAAAGGACTTTGTGGTCTATAGTGATGCCTCACATAATGGGTTAGGGTGTGTATTGATGCAAGAGGGAAAAGTGAGTGCCTATGCTTCCAGACAGCTAAGGCCACATGAACAGAACTACCCTACCCATGATCTAGAGCTTGCGGCAATTATCTTACTTGAAGATATGGAGGCATTACTTGTATGGTGAAAAGTGCTACATTTACACAGACCACAAGAGCCTGAAATATTTGCCAACCCAGAAGGAGCTCAACCTTAGACAGAGGCGATGGATTGAGTTCCTGAAGGATTATGATTGTGTAATTGACTACCATCCTGGGAAGGCAAATGTAGTTCTTGATGCTTTAGCGAGAAAATCCATGACGACTTTGAGATCATTGAATGCCCGTCTAACTTTGGTTCGAGATGGAGCTATTTTGGTGAGTTGCAAGTGAGGCCAAACCTCTGGCAGATTTTAGATGGGAAAAAGCGGATGAAAAGTTAATGACTATTATGAGCAAGATCTCGGAGGAAAAGCAGCGACTATGGGGTGAAAGGCGATGGGTGTCTGTACTACAAAGAAAGGCTGTGTGTGTACCGGATGATGGGAATTGAAAGCTAGTATTCTAAAAGAGGCACACACTAGTGTATATGCTATGCACCGGGAAGTACAAAGATGTATCATGACACGAAGCTTGATATTGGTGGCACAGTATGAAGAGGACATAGTGACTATGTGACTAAATGCTTGACATGTCGGCAAGTCAAGGCGAGAACATCAAGTTCCATCGGGTTTGCTACGACCTATCGCATACTGAATGGAAATGGGATCGGGTCACCATGGATTTTGTAAGTGGGCTACCTCTCACCGGAAGAAACATGATGCGGCATGGGTGATAGTTGATAGATTGTGAAGTCGACACACTTCTGCCGATTAGGTGACTACTCACTAGAGAGGTTAGCGGAATTGTATATCGGTGAGATAGTTAGGCGCATGGAATCCCACTTTCCATCATATCTGATCGAGACCCAAGGTTTACATCGAGATTTTGGAAGAAGTTGCATGAATCCTTGGGTACACAACTCCATTTCAGCACAGCTTTCCATCCTCAGATGGATGGGTAATCTGAAAGAGTAATCCAGGTAAATAATTGAAACCAATGAAATTGATACAAATATTGAATTGAAATGATAACAATAACGTGAAATACTTGTCAGGTCCTTGAGGATATGCTGAGGAGTTGTGTCATTGAGTTTGAGGGAAGTTGGGATAGATACCTCCCACTGGCAGAATTTGCATACAACAATAGCTATCAAGCTAGCATCCAAATGGCCCCGTATGAAGCATTATATGGGAGGAAATGTAGAACTCCAGTGTGTTGGACTGAATTGGGCGAAGACAAACTGGTAGGGCCAGACCTGGTGAAACAGGCTGAGGAGAAGGTGAAATCAATCAAAGCCAACTTAAAGGTTGCCTCAGACAGACAGAAATCTTATGCCGACCTGAAGAGAAAAGAAATAGAATATGTGGTTGGCGATAAGGTGTTCTTCAAGGTGTCACCATGGAAGAAAGTATTGAGGTTTGGAAGGAAAGGTAAGTTAAGCCCTAGGTTCATTGGCCCATATGAAGTTATTGAACGTGTGGGTCCAGTGGCCTATAGGCTAGCTTTACCACCAGAGCTGGACAAGATCCACAATGTGTTCCACGTGTCCATGCTCAGAAGATACCGCTCAGATCCTTTGCATGTCATCTCCAGAGAAGAAATTGAAATACAGCCGGATTTGACATATGAAGAAGAACCTCTACGGATCCTAGCTCGGGAAGTGAAAGAGTTGAGGAACAAACAGATTCCATTGGTGAAAGTGCTTTGGAGGCACCACAACACCGAGGAGGCAACTTGGGAAAGTGAAGAAACGATGAGGCAACAGTTCCCTCAACTGTTTGCATCAGGGAAATTTCGGGGACGAAATTTAAATTAGAGGGGAAGAGTTGTAACACCCTCCCGGTAACCACTCCGTACATCCTACTGTTCCGATGATCGGTGTCAGTCCGGACAGCTAGAACATCCGGAAAAATATTTAAACTAAAGTTAGGAACCATAATTAACTCAAATATTAATAAGAAACACTTAGTAAAAATTTTAGAAATAAAATACAACCAAGCAAAGCAGTAGGTGCCCAAGCGATGGGTAGCAGGAGGAAGTTCGATTCTATAACGAGGAGCCCTAGACACTGGGGAAAAATTATAAAATAATTTTTGGGACTCCAGAGAAGGGTAATTGAGGTTCCCATAGCATTAGAATGCCAAGAAAATACCTAGAAAAATTTTTCAATCGGTACAGACAATTTTGACCCGTTAAGCCAAACGGAGGGCATTTTGGTCATTTCGCCTTCAGAGGTGATTTTTGGCCGACTTGTCCAGTTGAGTAAATAATTAATATGACATAAAATATGAATAAACATTACTAAAAATGAAATTGGAAATGAGTAGTGAAAGAAAAGAAAAGAAAATGCAAAATAATGCAAATAATGACATATTATGATGTCATTCAAGATTTTCCACCAATCACCATTAAGCCCTCATTTGACTAACTATTAAAATGGACTAAAAGAAGACCAAAATAATAAAAATTGCAGCAGCTACTTCCCTCCCCAAAAGCTAGCCGAAAATTGCCCTAGACACCTCCATTGATTTTTTTTCAATCAAGCTTGATTTTTCCCTTGTTTACACCACAAAACTCTAACTTCTCTTCATTAAAGCTTTACTCCACATCTTAAACAAGCTCTTGGCAGCCAAGAAGAAGAAAGAAGGTGAAGCTTTCTCAAGCTTGGATTGGCATACAACAAGGTTAGTGCATATATGTAATTAAAGTTCATTAATTCCATGATTTAGGCTTGTAATGAATTAGAAATTGTGAAATAATGAAACAAATTCAGTGTATATCTCCACCAAAGAATTTGGCAGCCCTAATAGAGGAATGGTTTTGGATGTTTTTAATGGACTTAGCATGAATTGGAAGTTATGTTTAAGCTATATACCTATATAGATGTTGAACTAGGGTGCTAGTTGAGGTTTATGGGTAAATTGCATTGGATATTAGGGTTTTGAGGCATGAAAAATTGACTTGACTTACTAAACTGTTAAAGAACAATCTAATGGTCAATAAGTGACCATTTGAGGTATGTTGAATACAATTTGGACTGAAAAATGGTATGGCAAAGTCAAGGTATAAAGCGCCCTAGGCAGCATGACATAGGGACTGAAAATTCAGTCCCTTTGCACTGCCATAACTTGGGCTGTGTTAGTCCAATTGAAGTTTGTCCAATTGGACATGAAACTAGGCTTATAATGGCACATTTTTGCTGAAGAAACCATGCCCAAAGGACCAAAGCAAGAGGACCAAAACTTGGCCCCAATCCGGAACCCTGAAACTGATTCTGCAGAATTGGCCAAATGAATAGTAACAGTTCATTTGGCCATAACTCACTGTAGATTTGGTCAATTGACCTGAAATTTTTACAGCAACAAGTTAAGACATATACAAACAACTTTCATGAAGGAACCTACCCCAAATTATGGCCAGAACCCATCCAACCAAGTGACTCTAGTTACTGTTCATGCACTGTAGATATGGTAATTTTCTGCAGAATGCACATTCGGCCAGCTTGGGTCTTTGGACCATATTTAGAGCTACAAAACTCCAAATGGAGTGATTAAAAAAGGAAATTCAACTAGACAAAATAAGAAACAACTTTCATGTTTTACATTTCTTCAAATTCCCACAGTAACAGTGTCCAATGGAACAGTGAAGTTGACTCACCAAAACTGAAAATTCTGCTTGTGTGGGTTTACACTTTGAAATGGTATTAACACTTAATGCCAACAAGTTTTAAACACCAAATGTGGTATGTTGGGAGTGCCAAAGTCAATGTACACATTTTTATTCTAAAAGTCAACATTTTTGTTGACCAATGATGAATAGTGACACCAAAAATTTGAAATTCACAAATTGAAGAATTTAAAAGTTTCAAATGCCCTAGTATACCTAACAAGATTGGTTTGGATAGTTTGGCATGCCAATAGGGTTTAGTTAGCAGTACTGCACATGGCAAAAATGCCATTCTGTGATTTCTTGGCTTTTAGCCATTCTAACTTTGCATTGAGACTTGGCCTTGTGCCTGAGATTATTTACAGCTTGGTAGCTGTTCTGTTGCACACCGGGTGATGCATATGCGACCGATGGTGTGACGGCTCGAGGTACTAGATACCCAGTGCCAGTTTACCCGTTATCCAGTCCAGTCGTCTAGTGTAGGTTACTTGGGCAACCAAATGAATGAAAATGAGCAATGTAGAAGAAATAAATGAATGGATATACAAATACATGACAAACAAAACATGTACATGCAATACATATTTATATCTGTTATTTCTTGTTATTTTATTATTGCACCACTAAGCATTATTGCTTAGCGCGTTGCTTTTGCCACGCCTAGGTACTGGAGATCCTGATCGTGAGCCCAGTAGACCACAGACTGGGTGAGTCCATCCTGCAGATTTCTTGTGATGTCCGTGTCACCTCACTACTGCGATTGCATTGGTAGGGCACTAGGTGTCATTTTGTCATTTTGATATTTTGTAGTGATTTTTACTTTTTCATATGTATTTGAACTCATGTAATATATTTTGATGTCCATGTAAATAATGAAAGTTATGACTATGAATGCAAAATTTGAGCATGTATTTATCGCTTGTATATGAGAAATGGATGTTTGTGAAATGAAAAGATTATTGAGAATTTGCTATTGAGAAATATTGTTGAGATTTTGGATATTGGAGTTTGAGATGATGGAATAAAAATATTGGAAGTGTTTTTAACAGGTTCCGAAGAACGGTTTTCTCCATTTTTAGCCGGTACTCCGCCGGATTTTATTTAAAATTTTCGGAACCTTAAATGAATGATACTTTTGATAAATGGTTTAAATAAATTTTATTTCATAAATTATATGCGAAAGCATGATATAAATTAAGTGAGGAATATTAGAGTGTGCCGGTACACCGTGTGGCATTACTTACTCGGGTATACTGTACACGGGTAAGGGGTGTCACACTTTGCAATTTAATTGCAAACCAAACCTATTTAATTAATCAATTAAACTCTTTAATTAATTAATTAAATCATATTTAATTAGGTGATAACTTGTGTATGTGTGTGACTTACTAGGCTCATCACTAATTGGCAATGAGACATGATATCAACTCTTAATATCATCGGAACTCTTTCTTACCATAAATGATTTCTCTAAATCATTTTATGAACCTCATAGACCATGGTTAACACCTAGCATAGCATGCCATGGCCACCCAATTAGTAATAAGGTTTACCTTAAATGAACCAATAATCATATGTTACCATGCACTAGAATCTCTCTGTTACAAAATCCCAACTCAAGCTAGAGTCATGGTTTATGTCAAACTCCATTTGCTATGAATATTATGTTCTCTTTTAATTCCAGTTCTTGATTAAAAAGATTTTCTCATCAGAAATTCTTTTCTGAATAAATCTATCTGTCTTGGCCAGGAACTTGAAATATCAAGAACAATTAAATGAACATAGGATTTTATCTCTATTTACTTAGAGCAACAGATTCCATCTTGATCAACACCTACCTCCATATATAACTAGTAGGAGCCAACAGATGCCCATATACCCATACACAGTACAAGTATGAAAGCAGTATCAAACTCAAACTACCTATATACAAGATAACTGTGCTATCTCAGGTCTAAAGATTATATGCATTGATATGATTTATGACAAAACATTGACAAGAGTAAACTCCATGTGCTTGTCATAAGTGTCACTGGTTCGGCCTACTTATCATGTATAAGTGCCTATCATGTTTGTTATATGGCATGAGACTCACCATTCCATCTTATTTATATCTCATATAAATAACTTGGGAACAAACATGAATACAATCTTTCTGGATAAGTCATGTCCTTATTATGAAGTATCCTTGATTGTGAACCTATTTATGATACTTCGTGCTAGAAATATTGTCACTCATATTCTTAACAACTTAAGAATAATATTTCTAACAAAATATCAATGGACCTTTTCTATTACACATAAATATATTATGTAAACGGAAAAGTGGAAATGCCTTTTATTAATAAAATATGTACATGATACATACTAAATGATATGCTCTAGGGCATACTACTAACACGCCGAGGCCTCTCAAACGCCGAGGCACGATCCGAGTGAGATATAGGGAGGTTCGTCCAGACCTTTAGGACCGTCGGTTCCTGAAATAGAAGTGGATCGGTCTCCTCCTCGGCATGAAGATCCGCCACCATCTCCTCTGGTTGCTTCAAGTGCAGAAGGGGGTCCTTCCCAACCACCTGTGAGGACCCTTTCCCGCGGCGCTCAAATCATGATCCACTCGCTGGAGAAGAACCGGATGGTTCAAGAGAATCCGGGCTTTGCTAAGGTCTTGGGGTCGTCCATCTGCCTTCGGGAGGATCGGGATAGGCTAGCCCCGAACGATCTCAATGATATCCTGACCCAGACTATGAGCCTGAGTGTGGAGAGTTTGGTGAACCAACATATTGTCCGGGAGAAGGCTCACCGTATGAGGCAGGAGATCGAGAAGGTGGGTTATGAAGCAGCTTCCCTCCGATCCCAACTTTCATACGCCCAAAACTATATAGCTGAAATTGAGGGGCGGATGAAGTTCTACGAGGATAAGTTGACAGAGCAACCCCATGTTCTTGAAGAGGTTCGGGCGCTCTGAGCCACCGATGTTGCTCGCCTCACTGACGAACTCAAGGCAAAAGAAGAAGAGGCGGTGACAAGGGAGGCCGGTGCTTATGTGAACGCCCATGGGGATCTCTTGGCTGAGCTCAAGAAGCATTATCCCGAAGAGGACTTTTCCTAGATGATAGACCTGGCTCCGCAAGAAGAAGAAGATAGTGAGGAGGAGGCTGAAGGTGAGAGAGGAGGCGAACAAAATGTGGAATAGGCTGGGGGTGATCCTCTAGCCAAATGACTTGTATAAATTTTTAATTTGAAATGAAATGAAGTTCTTTTTGTTCAATGACTGGATGGGGTAAGTTGCATGAGCGCCTGATTGTCTGAACATACTAGAACAACTTGAAAGCAATTATTAACCTATGTATGAGAGATCGGTAAGACTTTGTAAACATGAGGTCAGCCTAAACCGAGAACAAACACTGAACAGAACTTAAGATTATTAAAATTGGAAACCTGACTTGAACACTTAAGATCAGAAGCACCATTAAGCCGGATTAAAACCTTAACTTTATTGGACAGTTATCTACAATATTTATGAAAGGGAAATCGGATGGCATGAAGACTTAATGTTGGTTCAATTTCGTTTGATAAGAGATCGGATGCGTGATTGACTGGCCAGGGAACTTGGTAATTGATTTGGGAGATCAGTAAAGATTTAAATGACATGGAGACTTAGCACTGGTTCGATTCCTTTTGAGGAGGGATCGGAAATGTGATTGACTGGCAAAGAGAGACTTGGTGTTAGGGATTGGTTTCAAAGTTTATTAACTTCGAGGATCGGCCAAAATATGGTGTCGACACTTACCTAATTGGCTCAAAAGTTATTGTATTCACAGATCATGCTGCAAAATGGTACCTTTTGAACAAGAAGGAAGCAAAACCAAGGCTGATTCGATGGATTCTACTCTTGTAAGAATTTGACCTTGAAATCAGGATAAAAAGGGATATGAAAATGTAGTAACTGACCATCTTTCCATGCTAAAATTGGAGTACATGGGAGACTTCGAGGATTTGCCAATAGATGACTCATTTCTTGATGAACAATTACTTGCATTCTCCAAGGCTCCATGGTACGCTGACTTTGTTAATTTTCTTGTATGCAACGTATTGCCTCCAAACATGACTTATTAACAAAGGAAGAAATTCCTACATGATGTGAGATATTACATATGGGAGGAACCTCTACTGTACAAGAGATATAATGATGGGCTAATAAGAAGATGCATACCAGAGGAAGATATGGAAAGTATCCTTCATCACTGCCATTCATCACTATATGGAGGACATTTTGGCACCTCAAAAACAGTACCCAAGATCTTGCAAACAGGATTTTACTGGCCACATTTGTTTAAAGATGTGAGATCCTTTGTCCTAGCTTGTGATCAATGCCAAAGAACAGGTAACACTTCAAGTAGGAATGAAATGCCACTGCATGGTATACTTGAGGTAGAATTGTTTGATGCATGGGGGATAGACTTTATGGACCCATTCCCCTCTTCCCATGGAAACAAGTATATTATGGTTGGTATTGATTATGTGTCAAAATGGGTAGAAGCAATAGCCATACTAACCAACGATGCTAGAGTGGTCACAAGGTTCCTTAAGAAGAATATCTTCACAAGATTTAGCACACCTCGAGCAATAATCAGCGATGGAGAAAGTTACTTTTGCAACCAACAATTTGAAACACTAATGAAAAAGTATGGAGTGACTCACAAAGTGGCCACACCTTATCATCCTCAAACCAGCGGTCAAGTAGAAATCTCAAACAAGGAACTGAAGCGGATTTTAGAGAAAACTATAAACAGATCCAGGAAAGATTGGTGCATGAAGTTAGATGATGTACTGTGGGCATACCGCACTGTATATAAAACCCTAATTGGCACAACACCCTTTAGACTGGTTTATAAAAAATCATGCCATCTCCCTATCGAACTTGAGCATAAAGCTTACTGGGTAATTCAGATCCTAAACTTTAACCTCAAAGCTGCTGGTGAAAAAAGACTCCTACAACTGAATGAGTTTGAAGAAATCTGACAGGATGCATAGAAAATGCCAAAATCTTCAAGGATAAAACCAAAAGAGGGCATGACAGGCGCATAGCAAGGAAAGAAATAAAAGAAGGAGATCTTGTCCTGTTATTCAACTCTATATTGAAACTCTTTCCAGGAAAGTTGAAATCAAGATGGTCTGGACCTTTTAAGGTCACTCAAGTCTTTCCACATGGAGCAGTAGAAGTATGGAGCGAAACCTCAGGAGCATTTAAGGTCAATGGCTAGAGGCTGAAACCTTACTTTCAGGGAGAACTAATAGAAATGGGAGTCAATTACACCCTCGACCATCCTACTGACAGACCATAAACAAGTAAAGTCCAGTTAAAGACTATAAACAGGCGCTTTTTGGGAGGCTACCCAAAATTTTTCTGAATTTTTTCTTCTTTTCCTTTTTCATATTGACTTTTTGCTTCATACTCATTAGTATTTCATTTTTTAGGACCTTCTTAAAAAAAAAGAAAAAAAAAATGGGAGTAGAGAACAAGAGGTGCAACACCCTCACTGTATCCATTCCGTACATTCTACTGTACCGGTGATTGGTATCGGTTCGGACAGTTAGAACGTCCAAAAAAATATTTAAACTAAAGTGAGGAACCATAATTAAGTCAAATATTAATAAGAAAAATTTAGAAAAAATTTTAGAAATAAAATACAACCAAGTTAAATGAGCCAGTGCCCTAGTGATGGGTAACCCAATGAAAAGTTGCGATCCACGCAACTAGGAGCCCTAGACCAGGGGGAAAATTCATAAAATAATTTTTGAGACTCCAGAGAAGAGTCATTGAGGTTTTTATGGCATTAGAATGCCAAGAAAAGGTTTAGAAAAAATTTTCAATTGGTACAGACAATTTTAGTCTGTTAAGCCAAACGGAGGGCATTTTGTCTTAAGAGATGATTTTTTACTGACTTGTCTAGTTAAGTAAATAATTATTATGACATAAAATATGAATAAATATTGCTAAAAATTAAATTAAAAATGAGTAGAGAAGAAAAGGAAAGAAAATGAGATTAAATGACAATTTTGACATCACATGATGTCATCAACCCTTTCTCCACCAATCAAATTAAATCACCACTTAAATTAACTAATAAAAGAGGAAAGAAAAGAAAAAGCAATCTGCTCCTCCCTCAAAACCAGCCGAACTCCATGGACACACCACCATAGTTCAAGCTTCAAAGCTTGGAAACCTTGCTTATCTTGCACCAAAAGCCCTAGATCTCTTCAATAAAAATTACTCCCACACCTTGTAGGAGTGTTTGGCAGCCCAAAAAAGCCAAGAAAGTGAAGTTTAAACTTGGGAGAATTCTACTAAAAAAAGGTTAGTGTCTAATTCTTGTTCCTTTTGCTTTAATTCATGTTTAAGGGCATGAATTGTGTAGGAAATGTAAGAAAATAAAACAAACAAGTGTGTGTGTGCACCCTATAAATTTTGGCAGCTAGGGTTAGTTAGGGTTGGTGATTTTGCTTGATAGTAAAGTGTTAAGGAGCAGCCCTTGGTGCTAAATGATTGATTGAACTTAGTTGTATAGGTGAAATGCAAAGATTAGGCATGTATGAATATGGAAAAATATGGACACTTGAACAATTCTAGGGTTTGCTCATGTGATGGTTCATTAACCTTGTAATGGTCAATTAGTGACCATTTGAATGTGTATGATGAGGAAATGAAGTGAGTTGAGGCTTAGTATTTGAATTGGGGTAAGCTGCCTTGGCTGACCTGTAGGATTGAGTATGAGTCCAGCAGGTTTGGGCAGCTATAAATGGAGTTGTAGAGGTTCAATTGGTGCAAGGCCAATTGAAAATAGAACTAGACACATAATGGCACAACTTTGGTATAGAAACCCTGCCTAGAAAACCAAACCAAGTTGGCCTAAAAATCGCCCTAATCCTGGTGACTTGCATTCTGCCTGGGCAAAATGACCAAATGAACAGTGTCTATTCATTTGGTCATAACTCAGTGTAGAAAGGTCCAATTGACCTGAAATTTTACCAGTTGAAAGCCGAGATATAGACCTACAACTTTCATGAAGAAACCTAACCCAAATTTGGACCATGACTTGTTCAAAAAGTGACCTGTAATCACTGCACAAAATACTATAGATTTGGTCAGTCTAGAAAATCTGGAAAGTTTGCAATCCGGCCAGTTATGGTTTTTAGGCCATAACTTAAGCTACAAAACTCCAAATGGAGTGATTCAAAAAAAGAAATGTAACTAGACACAATAAGGAACAACTTTTATGAAGATAATTTTGCCAAATTTCTACTGTACAAATGACCAATGGAACAGTAAACTTAATGCTTGAAATCTGAAAATTGTGAATAACTAACACTAAGCTTTGAAATGGTATTGGGAACCAATACCAGTAACTTTAGAATGCAAAATGTGGTATGTTGAGGATATTAAAATCAATATACCTATTGTCTATGAAAAAGTCAATATTTTAGTTGACTAATGAAATAAATAGTAACCTTACATGTAAAGTACAAATATTCAAGAAGAGATTTTATAATATACCCTAGTAGGCCTAATGTGATTGGTTTGGATAGGTTGGCATGCCAATAGGGTTCTGATAGCAGTACTGCATATGATGTATGGCTTCATTGCCATTCTGTGATTATAGCCTATAGCTATACTAATTATGATGTTATACTTGGCTTTATGCCTTATTGCTTTTATGGCTTATTAGCCATTCTATTTGCACACCGGGAGACACATTGTGACCGATGGTGTGACGGCCTGAGGTACCTAGTACCTAGCGCTAGTTTACCCGTTTATCCAGTCCGGTCAATTTGTATAAGTTACTTGGGCATGTAAAAGTATAATTGTAATTGAATTGATTACTAAAGAAAATAAGGAAATTAAATATAAAAAATGATTACAATAAAATAAAGAAGCTCAAAATCATGAACAAAACAATTAACAAAATGCATGAAGAAGTTAATATCATAAAATGTAATTAGCCCTCAACTAAACAATAAGTTAGTAATTATTCTTTTTTTTATGAACATAATAACTAGGAAATTATTATTTTCATTTTCACATTATATTTTCTTGTATTATTGGCACCACTAAGCTTTATGCTTAGCGCGTCGCTTTTGCAATGCGTAGGTACTGAAGATTTGGACAGAGGGCCTAGTAGACCACAGATTGGGTAAGGCCGTTCACAGTTCTATATAGTATCCGTGTCACCTCACAGTCTACAGTGCATTGGTATGACACTAGGTCCCATTTTGTATTTTGTGATTTTGTAAGTTTTGTAATTAAACTCTTATTTATCATGTATATTTGAAACATATGTAATATAATTTTGTATTAATGTAAGTATTTGTAACTTTGTGTTTATAAATAACATATGTGAATTTATTTATGATTTTACCATGATGATTGTTGCAAGAGTTTTGCGGTCGCCTGGACGAACACTCACCGAAATGGGAAAAGTGAGGAGTCGCCACTTTAATTTTGAGGGAAATTAAAGAAAACCATTTGTGAAAGTAAATTAAAATGAAACCACTTCAAAAATAGAGATTCTAGGTTTGGGGTCCGTAAACGGGTGGGGAAGGTATTAGGCACCCCACCTCGTCCCTCAATGAGGGTAAGCAGATTTAACTTCACATCCTTTATAAATTAGAATTGATAGTTAGGATGTTTTGAATGAAAATGTTAATCCTTTTGATAAAAGGAATATTTGATCTTTCACTAATCCAGATTACTTAGATACATAAGTAAATGAGACAACCTTAGTGAGTGGCTGTTGCGTATTGGTTTTATTTTAGGGATTATTTTGCGTATAAATAATTCGGTTTGAGAATCGGATAAGAACTCTCCTCCGACCTCTTTCATATATTCATTAAAGATCTTGATTGAGAATCGGATAAGAACTCTCCTCCGATCTCTTTAAGATTAAAAAATTTTGATTGAGAATCATATAAGAACTCTCCTCCAATCTCTTTTTAAATATTTATTTAAATTTTTGGATTGAGAACTGGATAAGAACTCTCCTTCGATCTCTTTTAAACATTTTTTAAAATTTTAGATGGAGAACCGGATAAGAACTCTCCTCTGATCTCCTTTAAACATTTATTAAAATTTTAGATTGAGAACCGGATAAGAACTCTCCTCCGATTTCCTTTTAAATATTTATTAAAATTTAGATTGAGAACTGGATAAGAACTCTCCTCCGATCTCCTTTTAAATATTTAGATTGAGAACTGGATTAAGAACTCTCCTCCGATCTCCTCTGATCTCCTCTGATCTTGTCGTCTTCTTCTTCGATCTGAGGGCTCCGAGCTCGTCCTTACAAGTAAGATCAACGGTGGAGATTAAGATGTACAGCGCTGTCATGACGTACTCTGGCGCATGTCAGTAATGCGGGCGATTCTGGGGCGTGCGGTGGAGATTTTGTCTGCGACGCTTTAACTACCTCGGCCCTGATTATGATGATAGTCAGCAGAAGTTGTCTTATTCTCTTTGTCTTCCGACCTCCCCTCCCTTCCGATCTTTTCAACATGATCCTTTTCCGATCTCTCATAACAGGCTCCTCTCTTCCGATCTCTCCTGCTCCGGTCTTTTCCTCTTTCTGGTTTGGCTCAGTTAAAGCATTTATTCCCTCAATTTCCAAGGCATCCGCTTCATTTTCTGCTTAGTAATAAATGCTCAAATTTTCCTTATATATACCTTCAACCGGGAAGCCCTTCCTCATTTGACTTTCTCCTCCTTCCTTCTCACTTTTCTTGTTCTAGCTGCCCCGACAACAATTCCGGCCATGGTGGCCACTTTTGATCCTTTCTCGATGGTCCTCTTTGTCACTCGTCTGAATGTTTACAATGCCGGTGATCGAAGAATTATGATGACCCTATCTGATGACAGTGAGAGAACCGGACTAATTAACCGATCTGGATCGAGGACCTCAATCGTGTCGATCTCGAGTCGTTCGATCGATATAATTGGCGAACCGATTTCGGGCGAGAAGACTGCTAACATTCCTCTCAACATCGGTGACTGCCCCTTGAAGTTCATTTGGCTCCTCACTACATCGGGCGTCCTGACTACAGCTCGGTTTTGGTCAATGACAGTGGAGATGACTCTCTCCGTTTTCATGAGAGTCATAGTCACCCCATCTGAGCTATACATCTGTCGATGGCCGGTCTCCTGGTCAAACACATCTTTTGACTCAGCCTCGAGACTAGACTTTGACATAGGCCTTTTAGGTAGGATGTTCCACCGATCTCTAAAGATCGCCCTTATGATGTAATCAGACCTTTAATGTAATCCGATCTCTAGAGATCGCCCAAATGATGTAATCAGACCTTTAATGTAATCCAATCTCTTGAGATCGCCTAAATGATGTAATTTGACTTTTTGGAAATAAAATTTATTTTGTCAATTATCACTTTATTATTATTGCATTGATTATTCTCCGATCTCTGATGTGTTTATCTGATCTAGTTCCTAACTGAACAACCTTTAACTGATCCGCACTTCCAAACATTCGCCTTAATTAGCCGATCCCTAACTAGCCGATCTCTTTTATGGAATTTCTGGAATATTCGTGAGACATGTCAGAAAAGCTGGCGATTCCCGCTAACCGATGCACCGCCTGGAACACTGTGAGCATTAAATGCTCAGACGAGTATAAATAGGGGATGGGTCAGCCAGTTGCTCTCTTATGTCATTTTTAGCATCCTGCGAGCAATTCCAAAATTCTCTCGATTTCTCAAGTTCTTCCGACACCGATCAAGCTCCGGTAAGGGTTTTGATCCTTCTTTTAGTTTAATTTCTTTGTTTCCTTTGAAGATGAGCGGCACCGAGGGTCAGAGAGCGGCAAGCCCCCCTTCCGTTCAGATCTCGTGGTCATCTGATGAAGTGGAGGTGGTCGGACCAAGCGTGCGACCTGAACCTTCTAGGGTTTCTATTCTAGCTCAGGGGCAAGCAGCACCATCAAGGCATGTACCTTCTTCAGGGAGAGAGAATCTTCCCATGGACGAGCTGCCATTAGTCCTTCAAGAAACCGACCTGTAGTCGTTCAGCCAAGAGTATAACATTCGGCCTGATTCCTACTAGTTGATTAAGTGTCACAGTGATCTTCGTGCCGATCACTTCTTCGAGGATAACGACATGATCATGGTCTACGAAGAATAATTAAAGGCCGGTCTACGGTTCCCTTTGGACGACTTCTTCAAGGAAGTTTTAAAATATCACCAAGTGTGCATCGCTCAAGTTCACTCGAACTCGTGGCAGATCCTAATAGCCTTTCGAAGCCTCTGCTGAGCTAAGGGACTCCATCCTACAACTAAGGTATTCGGCGAACTGCATAGGCTGACTCGTCGAAAGGATGACGAGTATTGGTTCTTCCAGGTGAAGCCACATTGTGGGCTCTTTACCGATCTACCCTCCTCCCTGAAGAATTGGAATAACCGCTTCTTTATCCTGAGGAGTAAAATCCCGAATGGCTTTGAGGGTTTCCCTCACAGCTGGCTGCACCAGGGCCTCGTACTTCCAAAGCGCATCACCTTAAATAGGAAAGAAGGCCTGATGGTGATGGAGCTGAAAGATCAGGCGGGCAGAGAGAAGTTCTCTTGTTTGGACGCAGTGACTGCCGAACTGCATCACTAGACAATGGAATTGATCACTGGCGAAGATCGCGAGCTTCAGCTCTCTAACCTCAGCATTGGTATTTTTCTATATCTCAGATCTTTGGACCTTAGAGATCTCACTGACCTCTTCTTTGTGCAGGTATGGCAAGCGGCGAAGCCTCCAAGGAGAGCCGGAAGAGAAAGAGAGAGATCTCCCGGAAGGTACGGGAGATGAAGTGAGCTGAAGCCCTGCAGACACCCAGCCATGAGCCTGGGGAAATACAATGAGGCTCATCTCAACCTTTGGGGTAGCCGATCCCCGAGGTAGAAGTGATCCGATCTCCTCCTCGCCAAGAAGAGCCACCTCCACCTCCTCCAGTCGCTTCGAGTATGGAAGGGGGTCCTTCCCAACCTACCCTAAGGACCCTCTCCCGCGTTGCTCAAGTGCTGATCCATTCCTTGGAGAAGAACCGAACTGTTCGGGAGAATCCGGGTTTGGCTAAAGTTCTGGGGGCTTCTATCTGCCTTCGAGAGGATCGGGATAGGCTGTCCTCAGACAATCTTGATGACATCCTAAGTCGATCCATGAGCCTGAACGTGGAGTGCTTGGTGAATCAGCACATCGTCCAAGAGAAGGCTCACCGCCTGGGTAAGGAGGTCGAGAAAATGGGTCATGAAGTGACTTCCCTCCAATCTCAACTCTCATCCGCTCAGAACTACATATCTGAAATTGAGGGGCAGATGAAATTCTACGAGGACAAACTAGCAGAGCAAGCTCAGGTCCTGGCCGAGCGAACCCATGTTCTTGAAGAAGTTCAGGCGCTTCGGGCTGGTGAAGTTGCTCACCTCACTGAGGAGCTCAAAGCGAAAGAGGAAGAGGCGGTAACAAGGGAGGCCAGCGCTTATGTAAATGCTCACAGGGATCTCTTGGCTGAGCTCAAGAAGCATTATCACGAGGAGGACTTCTCCTGGATGGTTGACCTGGCTCCCTAAGACGAAGAGGAAAGCGAGGAGGAGGCTGAGGGTGAGAGAGGAAGTGAGCAAAATGTAGATCAGGCTGGGGGTGATCCTCCAGCTGAATGACTTGTACAAACTTTAATATGAAATGAAATTCCCTTTTTGTTCAGTGAATGGATGTGATCGGAAAATCTCTAAATTACTTAAGCACTTGATTGTCTGAGCATATTAAAACAACTAAAGGTGATTATTAATCTAAGTGTAAGAGGTCGGAAAACACAATAAGCATGAGATCGGCAGGGAACCAACGCTAAACGGGACTTGATTAAAATTGGAAATTTGGCTTGAGCACTTAAGATCAGGATCACCATTAAACCGGATTAGAACCTTAACTTGATTATTCCTAAACTTTTAAAATGAAGATCTAGAGCTGGTTCAGTTTCGTCTAACAAGAGAGATCGGGAATGTAATTGACTATTCAGGAGATTTGACAATTGGTTTGAGAGATCGGCAAGGCTTTAAATGACATGGGGACTTAGTATTGATTTGATTCCTTTTGAGGAGAGATCGGAAATGTGATTGTTCGGTAAATAGAGATCGGAAATGTAATTGGCTGGCAAAAGGGAGACTTAGTGCTGGGGATCAGTTTTGAAATTTATTGATTTTGGGGATCGGCCAAAATATGGTGTCGACAATGATGATGTGAAATGAATGAATGACAAATGGAGGAATTGTTAAGAAATTGTTGTAAATTGATGTGATACAATTGGAGTTTGAGAATGATTGGAAATTATTGGAAGTGTTTTTCACAGGTTCCGAAGAACTGTTTTATCCATTTTTAGCTGGTACTCCGCTGGATTTTCTATAAAATTTTCGGAACTCCAAATGAATTTATAATTTCAATAAAAGAATTAAATGAGTTAAATTTCACAAATTGCACTTCATATCCATGAAGAAATAAATTAAGGAAGAATAAAAATGATTGAGATAAAATAGGGTGTTCCAGTACACTGTGTGACATATCTTACTTGGCTATACTGTAGATGGGTAAGGGGTGTCACAAGAGGAGAGGAATCACCAAGTCAGAACCACAAAAGAGAAGATTAAACAAAACTGAGGAAGTAGCTCTATTTGCTAATCTTTGCATCCATTTGAAGGAGTGGAAGCATGAAAAATACAAGTTTAGATCATTGAATTCAAAAATTTTTCATCTAGGGTCACATGCATCATGCAAGATTCATTTTTATCTATTTGATTTCAATGATAAACATCATATTAAAACTCTTTTAATATATTTTTGGATCTATATTTACCATTTAAAATTTTAGAATTAACAGATTAATTCATTAGAACCCTAGATTAGATCAAGAACAAGTGCACTAACCTTTTTGATGCACTGCAGTGTGTTTAGCAACTTTAGGATGTGTCTAGGACACCAAATGTTGTCCCTCTAGCTTGTCCACACCAAGATCACCAATGGCAGCCCCTTGAACAACTTTTAAAGCTTTTTTTATGAATTAGAAAATCAAGTTTTGTCTTTTGAGAGATTACATATGTAAACTGGACACTAGAAATGATTTCTAGTATTTTTAATTCAAGAGATTGTTGGCTAATCTCTTTGAATTGATGAGAGATGAATAAGAAGAGAACAAGAACACTCCAAGGGTGGCGGCACCAAGAGAATACAGTAGCTTGTATTTTTGTTCTTTCATCCTTACACTTATATAGCTAGGTCACCACTTAAAACCCTTGTCACATGTCACCTTCTGATTGGCTTTAGGTTTAATTGACCGAATCACATTGTGCCAAGTGTCAAACCTATATTTAATCTTGACTTTAATCATCTTACATGATTAAAAGACATTTGGCAAGCTTATGTGTAGTGCCATGTGTCACCATCTCATGGTGCCACATGTTACCTTGTGAAATGACTAAAATACCCCTGTGTCTTAATTTTGAGTTCTCAATCCAAAATAATTATTTCTCTTCTTCTAATCAATTTATATCAAATATAAATTAATTAATTAATCTCTATTAATTAATTTCTCATAATTAAATTCATATTTAAATACTTTAAATATAAATTTAACTTATACTATACATCCAATAACCTAGATTTAGTTTCAAGCCATGCTAGGGACTTTGCAATCTAATTGTAAACTAAACCTATTTAATTAATCAATTAAACTCTTGAATTAATTAATTAAATCACATTTAACTTGGTGATTACTTGTGTATGTGTGTGACTTACTAGGCTTATCACTAATTGGCAATGAGACATGATATCAACTCTTAATATCATCAGAACTCTTTCTTATCATAAATGATTTCTCTAAATCATTTTATGCAGCTCATAGACTATGGTTAACACCTAGCATAGCATGCCATAGCCATCCAATCAGTAATAAGGTTTACCTTAAATGAACCTATAATCATATGTTACCATGCACTAGAATCTCTCTGTTACAAAATCCCAATTCGAGCTGGAGTCATAGTTTATGTCAAACCCCATTTGCTATGAATAATATGTTCTCTTTTAATTCCAGTTCTTGATTAAAAAGATTTTCTCAATAGAAACTCTTTCCTGATTAAATCTATCTGTCCTGGCCAGGAACTTGAAACAGCAAGAACAATTAAATGAACATAGGATTTTATCCTTATTTACTTAGGGTAACAGATTCCATCTTGATCAACACCTACCTCCATATATAACTAGTAGAAGCCAACATATGCCCATATACCCATACACAGTACAAGTATGAAAGCAGTATCAAACTCAAACCACCTATATACAAGATAACTGTGCTATCTTAGGTCTAAAGATTATATGCACTGATATGATTTATGACAATACATTGACAAGAGTAAACTCCATGTGCTTGTCATAAATGTCACTGGTTTGGCCTACTTATCATGTATAAGTGCCTATCATGTTTGTTATATGGCATGAGACTCACCATTCCATCTTATTTACATCTCATATAAATAACTTGGGAACAAACATTAATACAATCTTAATTGATAAGTCATGTCCTTATTGTGAAGTATCCTCGATTATGAACCTATTTATGATACTTTGTGCTAGAAATACTGTCACTCATATTCTTAACAACTTAAGAATAGAATTTCTAACAAAATATCAATAGACCTTTTCTATTACACATAAATATATTATGTAAACGGAAAAGTGAAAATGCCTTTTATTAATAAAATATGTACAATATACATACTAAATGATATGCTCTAGGGCATACTACTAACACCATTTCATGGGTTTTCATTTGGGAAAAATTTGGAAAATCAGAAAGTACACGGGTCGTGTACTAGTTTCACACACCCCGTGTAACTTTCTGGAAGTCCGTAAATTTCTAGCAATTTTAGCTCTGTGGGAGACAGAAAGTTACACGGGTCCATAGCCCAATTTACACAGACCGTGTAATATTGCTAACAGAATAGCTTAAAGACAGTAAGTTATACGGGTCCCAGAGCTGCATTTACACAGGCCGTGTACTATGATAGAATTTGAAATTTCTGGGCAGAAATTTACACGTCCCTACATGTCGGGACCCATGTAGTGATACACGACCCATGTATCATGTCGTAGACGTGACTCTTGGGGCGCGAAACATGCGAAATGAAGAGTCTTAACAGCTCTTTAAATGCACCCCTCATGTTAAACCTGTTCATAAAGGCAAAACCCTTCATCTCCACCCCTCCTATTCTTTAAAAACCCCTCAAATCTCTTCTCCCTTCACCAAACCCTACTCTTCTCCTTCCCAAAAACTCATCAATGGCCCCTGCAAAGAGATCTGTGCGAAGAATCGGTTTTTCCTCAAGGCACAGAGGGGAATCCTCACCAACGCCCAAGAACAAGGGTAGCCTCTCCTCAACCCTCTCAACCAGCTCCTCCTCTACCGGGACACCAACCACAAGCCGTTCCCTAATCAGAAATCTCCATTCTTTGGGGATTCCGTGATGATGCCCATAAAGCAATGTGCACCCGGCTTCACACTCGGAAAATAAGCTCCACAAAATACATGGATTTTACACTGCTGGAGCAAATCGGGCTACAGAATGAGATCAACGGGCTACTCGATAGCATCGGGTGGATAAGTTTTGCCCAACTCAAGTTCCCAGCATACCGGGACACCACATTGAAGTTTTTAGGTAGTTTCAAGGCCACCTTATGGCCTACCGACAGGGAAGACAGAGGCAGAATTGAATTTCACCTCCTGGGTGTTGACTGGGTAATGAACACAGATGAGTTCAATGCCATCTTCGGCTTTGACAGTGCCGGCCACCAAGAGATCCCTAGGAACCGCATGCTCTATAACAACATCAACTTTTGGAGTTCCATTGCCCCGAACACAGAGCCGTATAACTCCAGCAAGTCCAAATCTACGGGCATCACAAGTCCAGCCCTGTGCTACATGCATCAGTTCGCAGCCCACATGTAACACCCCTATGTTCGGTAGTGCGTTCTACTGTTCCGGTGACTAGTGTTGTCCGGACAGCTAGGATGCCTAGAACTACACTTCGATATGAGTGAGGAGACATAAAATAATGAAATACAAGAAAATAAAATACAAGAAAAACAAAGAAAAAATAACAGCAAAGAAATGTAACCAAGTTAAGCGAGCCGAGAACCCTAGCGATGGGTGACCGCACTGGGAAGTCACGACGTGGACCGTTGACTAGCCCTGGACCGCGGGGAACCCTGGAAAATATTTTTAGGACTTAAAGAGACATCAATTGAAGTATAAATACCATAAGAGATATTAAAAAAAATTAAATAATTAGTATAAAGAAAAGTGAGAAATCGAAAAACGGACAAAACCCGGTGTTACCGAAAAATCAAGAATGCAACCCGAACAGGGGCATTGTTGTCATTTGACATCCCAAGTTGTCTTTTGACCTAAATGTCCATTGAAAATACATGATATTACACTTGGAAAATATAATGAAAAATTAAATTAAGGGTACCTAATGTAAATAGCAAAAATGGGGTTCAAATTAGGTAATTAACACTTTTAACTTATTAAATCATTAAATATTGATGAGTGGAGCACTTTGGGGATTAAATTAACCTTATGTGGGCAGGTGTAAACCCACTAACACCTTCATATTCTTCATTCAAACACCATAGCCGAAATGAAAAGCTTGAGAGTATTCCATGGCCGAAATTGATGAAGCTTCCTAATCTCCTCCATTCTCACCTCCAACCACCAAAGTTTCTTCACTAATCTTGATCCCCACCTCACAAGGAAGAAGTCGATACTAAATTTAAGGGAGTTTGGTGAAGATTTAACAAGCCTCATCAATAGGTAAGTTGGTGTTTTTTATTTTTATTTAATTAAAGTTTGTAAGGATGTTATGGGTGTTTGATTTATGGAGAGATTTTTGAGGTTTGATGTTTAAAGGGGGAAGTGTACTTTTGGCAGTCATGGAAACACCTTGAAGACAATTTATTTTTGCTTGTAAATGGTGGATTAAAGGATTGATTAAATGTTTATGTGTGTAAGAAATTATTTGGGTGATGTATACTTAGTATATGTGAATGTGTATTGAAATTTGAATGCTTGGAAATTATGGGAATGTAATGCATGAATCGGCAGCCTGGTTGGGTGAACCATAAGGATGTTATTTCATGTTTGGATTATGGAATATTAATGTTGAATTGTGTTAGTTGTTATGGCAGTTTGGGTATATGTGTGATGGTGTGAAGTTGGACATGTAAATGAGCATGAATAGGTGATTAAATTATTGTAAATGAGTTTGACAAATTCTGCACTTTTTGGGGTATGTTGAATGTGATTGTAAGCTGCCAAAATGATCAATAAAATGTTGTGAAATATGTTTAGGTTAGAGTAAGAACCAGAAATGGCATGAAGGTGAAGTTTGGTAAGGGTTAAAGGTGATCTTGATGAGTATAAACAAAATGCAATAGGGCAGTTTGTGTTTTGGGCATAGAACTTTAAGTGTGTAGCTCCAATTGGTATGAGACCAATTGGAGGTGAAACTAGGCACAAAATGTGCCAACTTTCATGAAGGAAGCTTGCCAAAATTCTGCTTGTAAGGTAACTTGAAAAGTGACCAAATCCGGATAAGTGCAAATAAGGCCTGAAAATTGACCATTTGGGCAACAGTGAGTTTTTAGGCCATAACTCACTCAAAACAGGTCCAATTGACCTGAAATTTTGACCATGAATAGTAAGACCCATATCTACAAGTCTTATGAAGACACCAAAGCCTAGAAATGACCATAAGCAAGTCAAACAGTTTGCACAAGTTCGGGTCCAAAAACTGGCCGAACCAAAATTGACCTAAAATGACCTAAAGTGACCAATTTTGATGAAATTTGACCAGCAATAGTAAAATGACCATAACTTGGTCTAGATAACTCAGAATGACCTGAAATTTTGCCCCGCATGCAATAAGACATGGATCTACAAGTTTGTAGTTTTGATCGAAACCCGAAAACCGAGGGAACTAGGTCGTCCAGCTAGGTCAAACTAGTATCCCGGAATCCAGCAAATTGCAAGAAAATGCAAGATACATGGAAATGAAGTTGGTAACATGTACCAACCCTAAAAGACTATCGAATGTGACATATTAGTAATGTTAAAACTTAATTTACCTAGAACTCATCAAGAGTCGACATATTAGGTTGACTAAGCAAATAATAGCATTCAGTGAATTACTTATCAAGCATTATCGTTAGACAGTTTAATTAAGTACTGAAACACTTCAAATTGTGTTTATTAGTTACCAAAGACTCAGGAAAAGGGAAGGAAACACTGAGTCAAGACCAGGAGATAGTTATCATAGGTTTGTGCACAACAGCTATTTCTTTTGAATTTTTCAGTTGAAATGAATTATGACTATTTGTACATTATTGTTTTAAACTGTGAAAATGTGTTTGAATGGATACTTACTGCTTGAAAAATATTGTAAATGGTTTGAAACTATGAAAAATTGTTTGAATGATATTGATGGATACTTATTGATTGAAAAGCATTGGAAATGGTTTGAAACCACAGCTATCATGTATATTGATTGTATTCCTCACTAGCTTATCTAGTGGGACGAATTGAATTCCCTCTCTAGCTGAAGTGTTGAGGTGTGTGCCTGTTGTGGACGAATCGAATGAGTACTCATATTTTTGCTAGCTAGCTATGTTATTCCTCATTAGCCATCGGCTTTTGGGACGAATTGAATACCTCATTAGCCATCGGCTTTTGGGACGAATTGAACTTTGGAACATGATTAAGCTGTGTGTGATTTATTGATATGTATTGTGAAATTGTGAAATGGAGTTTAAATTCTTATTGACATTCACTGTCTTTTGAATTTAACTATGTTTTGATTATTGAGATTTATTGTGATATTGTGAAATAGAGTTTAAATTCCTTATGACATTTATTTTCTTGAATTTAACTATGGTTTTAAGTATCCACTATTTATTTAACTTATGATTTGTGATTTAAAGTTATATTTGGTTAATGTTGTGCACCACTGAGACATTGTCTTAGCGATAGCTTTTCATTGCTATCGCAGGTAGACAGACGGACAGGGCAGCAGACTAGGCTGCTAGTACATTCAGCGAGAGATCATCGGATATATTGAGTATACCATATTTTGCATTTTGTACTGTAATGTATGTTCACTGTATGTATATATTGTTTTTGTTTTGAGCAGTTGTAAATTAAAATTGTACATTGAAGTTGTAAAATAAATTGTGAGTTATTTTGGTTTGTAAAATTTGTACTGTATTTCTTTTATCTCAGTCTTTGAAAAACTATTATGGATTTGAGTTGAGAAGGATATTGTGTTGTTTAAATGTTGGAGTTGAGATTTGGAAATACATTGAAGTGCTTTTTTTACAGATTTTTGAAGAACTGTTTTATCCAAAATACATATGGCACTCTGCCAAAATTTTTACAGAAATTACTAATAGTCCAAATGAGTTAGCTGTTTCACTTTAGTTCAAAAAGGTTTTTAACACCTGTAAATTGTGCTCACCACTGTAAAAAGAAGTAAGAAAAGTTCTGAAAATCCCTTGTAGTGTATTTAATGGGTTATCAGTAGGCGAAGTTGGTAATTCATTAGGTATACTACGGGATCATGTTATGCCTTACAGAGGGGTAGGGTGTGACACCACACCATCATGGGCCGTGGTGACAGCTTTGGCGTGGTAAACATAAACGAGCTATTCTTCTTATGGTGTATGGTCACTGGGCGGCGCTGCAGCACCGGCTTCCTTTTGTGCAACCACCTCTGCTTAAGTCTACCAGGCACATCGTGCTCAGTGGCCTTGTCACAACCATAGCGCTCAACTTCGGATTCGTTCCATGACATCACAGGCTGCGTTCTATCACTGGAACATCAAGGATTGATCAAACCATCTGCATATTCATGGGGATATGTAAGAAGGAGGGCAACACCTACTATCTGATGGATACCGAAGGGAATGCCATCCCACGGAGAGACGAAGCACAAGAAGGACCTAGCGAGACTTCGCAGCCATAAGCAGAAACTCAAGAGCCCATATTTCAGGAGTCCCCCGCTCGAGTGCCTCCATACACACCACCACCCACAAATCTGATACTCGCATACCTATAGCACATGGAGACCACAATCAACAACAGGATGCAAGTAATCGAGGATAGCCTCTAGGAAGCCCACAACAAGTTGGACATGCTAATGGAGAGGGTTGATGAAAAGGAGCCAGCATCACCAGTATCACCATCATCACCATCAGAGACCTTTTAGACCTAGGACTATAGGATAGGTTCTTTATTATAAAATCTTGAATACCTTAATCCTAGATTGCAATAATAGGTCTCTTTTATTTGCTTTATGTCCAAACTTTTCAATGCTTAATAAATAATATGCTTTCTTATAATTTGTGTATGTTTTCCCTAATTTTGCATATTATGTTAACATTAAGGACAATGTCCAGTTTGAGTTTGGGGGGGTACAAGTGCATTGCATATCATTACATGCATATCATTACATTGTTTAAATTCGGCTATAATATTCTTTTGTATCAAAATTCCAGAAACCAGGAAAATATTGAAAATTTTCGAAAATTTTGAACTTTGAATTGTGAAACTTAGAACTATAACCAATTTATAGTAAGTTAATAATTGGACTTCATAGGATAGAGGAATAAATGTATCTGGATAGGCAAAAAGGGATTCTAACATGTTATCTGTGAAAAACCTAATCTCTTTAATGGAACTAGACTAGTTAAACCCCCTCATAGCCATTAATCTGCCACATTGAACTTGTGAAATTAGGAGAAAACTTTTAAAGTACAAGTAAACCTAAAAATGCCTCACCAGCTCTAGAACATGTCTCTTAGACCTATTGAGGTGAAATCCTAGCATATGCTTGATGAGAAATGATTAAGACATTCTTTGCTATAGCCTAACTAAGTCTTAGCCACCCCCAATTAAAATGTATTTCCCTTGTAGCCAACTTAAAGCCTATATTTATCCCTTAGATTTTCCTTGCTTACCCATATTATTTACCTAGCCCCTAGCCTAAACACATACCTACCCTTTTGAGAAAGCTAATTGCATAAGTAAAAAGTATATTAAAGTGAAAAAAGAAAATGGAGAGAGGATGAAGAACTTGAGAAAGAGTGCAAGTGTGAAATGCCTTCCTAACCCAACAAAAGCAATGAGTTTGGGGAAGAAGACAAAAGAAACTTAAATAAAAAAAAAAAAAAGAGAAAAAGTAGTTTCAAGAATCATGGAAGCATGCTTGGCACTATAAAAACTAAAAGCCCCTCCTCTCTAGACAAAATCAATAGAATAAACTTAGTATACTTAGTAGTTTATGCATAAAATGCCATCCTCATTGTAACACCCCTCACCCGACTACAGTGTAGCTGAGCAAAGCGTGCTACATTCGGTGTCGGAGCACCCTAACTTATCTTACTTTATTTCTTTAAAAATTTTGTTTTCGTTATATTTAATATCGATTATTTTTTGATGAAGAAACTAACGGAGTTTCCCCTATTTTATTTTCGTTTGATGTGTTTTACTATTCACCTGTTTGAAAATTCACTAATATTTTCTAAGTATAATCTCATCCATACTCATATCATCATTTGAAAAATCATTATGTAATTCAAATCTATACTCATTTGTACAAATTCATTCATGCTCCATTCTTATAGCAAAATTCTGAAATTTGAATTAATTTACATGATTTGCAATAATTACATAAATCCTTAATTTACATGATATACAAATTAATTATATTTTGCTAATTTACATTACAATATAAGAAATAAATAACATACACAAAAATGCTTAATGTGAGCCCTATCTACATGCATTGCTGAGGAGGTGATAATCTTGAATACTTCAAACACTTTTACCGATCTGGACTCCAAAAATCTCAGTCAAAGTACCTGCGCAAGGAAACAAATCCATCGCGCTAAGCATTGCTACTTAGTGGTGCAATAATATAATAAGAAAATAATATATACAAATTAAGAAAAAAAATAGAGCATAATTTAAGTATTCAGGAATCAATTTGATTTACTATGATGTTTCTAGTATTATCTATCTTATATGCTAATTTGTTCCTCTTTGGAAGTACTGAGTTTATACAGTAGTAATATTCGATATATAGATTAATTCTAGGAGTAATGTATTTTCGGTTTCTACAATTCTGAAAATTTCATTCACTACTACTTGATTCAATTATGTTTCCATTGCTAATCTTTTTTTTTTTTTCTCATTTCATTTAATACTTTCTAATATTTTTAATTACTAATGTTCTTAAATAATTTTAATAATTTACATTGCCCAGGTAACCTATGACAGGCTGACTAAACTAGATAACGGGTCGTTGGCACTGGACACCGCGATGCCTCGGGCCGTCATACCATGGGACACAGAATGTCAACCACATATGCAGTCAGTATGGCTAAAAAGCCATGATAGTACATAATCGGGCATAAAAGCGATGAGTGCCGGCATAAAGCCATAAGTACGGGCATAAAGCCATGAGTACGGGCATAAAGCCATGAATATAGGCATAAAGCCTTTCGCAGTACTGCAAAAACAATACTCTATTGGCATGCCAATCTATCCAATCTGATTGTCTAGGCAATACAAGGGCACATAGTATCATTAAATACTAATATATTGTGTTTTATGACTTCATTATTTCATGAAAAATTCCATAATTTATACATTCATCATAATATTCATACATTCCTTACATCATTCATTATTGATCACAATTCACATTCATTTGATCTACCATTCAAATTCAAAACATCTTTCCTTTCTCTCTTGATGGGAACCTAAATCCCAAATGACACTTTTATCACATTTATTCATTCAACAATCTATTCATGTAAGTTACATTTCATACTTTAAGTTGTATTGCTAATATATTATGAACTCCATTGGTGTTGGGAGTATAAGTCTCAATTACAAAATTTTTGGTATTCATTAAGTCATTCAAATTCACCAATTACAATATATATTTATACATTACTCATAATGACTTCTTTAATTTCTTTTATTATTTCTTATGTCTTTAAGGTTACTATTCACACATTACTGTTCACTCAAATTGTTGACTTTTCATATATAATAGGTGTGTTAATTCCAATTGCACTAAGATCCCACATTTTTGGTTCTAAATTTGTTGGTATTGATTGCAATTCAAAGCCTTCTAAAAGTATTTCCAAATTTTCAGATTTTGTGTCCTATGTTTACTGTTTCATTGGTCTATGCTAAAGTGAGAATTTTGCTAATATTTCTTCATGAAAGTTGTTCCTTTGTGTATCTAGTTTAATTTCCTTTTTTGAATCACTCCATTTGGAGTTTTGTAACTCAAGTTATGGTCAAATAACCATAACTGGTTCATTTCCTAATTTTGGTTCCTTAGCTAGGCAGATTTTGTAGTTACACTTTACAAATTTTATTGACCAAGTTACAGTCACATTTAGGTCTAGTGCTCTTCATAGAATTTGTTTCCCTATGTCTTATGGTCACTCAAAATTTTTAATCACAATTTTTCAAGTTTTTTAGAATTTATTATACCAATTAATTTTCCTAGACTCTAGTACCCTGTGTCTTCAGGGTCTAGATTCAGGTCAGTGACTACGAGTGGATTTTTAGGGTTCTTACATTCATAATTTGAGAAAGGTTTCTAAAACAAAGTTAGATCCCTCTATCTTAGGATTCTGAAAAGGTATGGCTCATCCTAAATGGAGTTTTCTAGTGGAAGATATGCTGTAAACACTAATCCGTGGTCAGATGAAATTAGGTAAATTTCCAGGTTTGGATGTACTAAGTTCTTTTAAGCATTTGACCTAATTCCTTTGGGTTCTAGGTTTTGGTCAAAATACAAATATTGTAGATCTATGTCTTATAAAACTTTTTCCATTGGTTTCATTGCATTTGAATTTTTATAGACCAAGTTATGGCTATTTTGCCAAAACTGGTCGGGTAGTCTATGTCCAAAAAATTCTGGGCAGAATGGTTCAAGTCAGTTTGGTATCTTAATTTGAGTCAACAATTTCATTAGGTTAGAAGCATTTTTGGGCTTGGTATTCTCAATAAAAGTTGTAGTACTATGTCTAAGCTTTCCAATGTATAAAATTTAGGTCATTTGGACCTGTCTAAAGAGAGTTATGGCCAAATGAACATGTGCTGTTCATTTGGTCATTTTTCTGGGTTCTTTGTTTGGATATCTGGATTGGACCAGCAAATTGGTCAACTTATGGATAGAATTTGGGCAGGCTTTCTTCATGAAAAATGGGGAATTTTGAGTCTAGTTTCACCTTCAATTGGCCTCATACTAATTGGAGTCACACAACTTCAGTTTTAGGTCAAACAATACCCTAGACTCATAGGTCTGAATTTCCTGCATAAGAGAAGCACTCCCAATTTTCAATTCCACCCAACTTCCAAACTTCAATTCACATTTATAGCACTTCTAATAGTCAATAATCAATCTCAACATCATCAAATTCAAGTCACAACACAAAATTCCATATTTTAGCAAACCCTAAATCAACTTGCATAAATTTTAAATTCCAAGAGAATTTTTAGCACTAACCTCATTCTTCTAGCTCCAAGCAACCTTCAATCAACCCAACAGTTGATTCACCTCTTTGGGGCTGCCAACTATTTTTGTGAAGGAAGGTAATGATTTGGAAGCTTGAAATGGTGTTTTAATGATAGGAAAATAAAAGAATTTGAGAGGAAATGAAGAAGAGAGGGTTGGACGGGAGAATGCTGGAGAAGAAGATGGATTTTTCATTTTTTTTTGACTCATTTATCTCCTTTTTACTTGTTCATTAAATGGTTGTCTCATGGTGATTGGTGGAGAGCTTTTAATTGCATCATGCTTACTCAAGCATGATGTAATTATTAAACTTTTCTTTTATTTTTCTTTTTTTTTCATTTCTACTCATTTTTAATTAAATTTTTAGCAATATTTATTCACATTTTATATCATAATAATTATTTATTTAACTGAACAAGTCGGCCAAAATCATCTCTGAAGACGAAATGACCAAAATGCCATTCATTTGGCTTATCGAGCCAAAATTGTCTGTACTAATCTAAAAATTTTTCTAAGCTTTTTCTTGGCATTCTAATGCTATAGAAACCTCAATGACTCTTCTCTGGAGTCCCAAAAATTATTTTATGAATTTTCTCCTAGGTCTAGGGCTCCTAGTTACGAGAACCGCAACTTCCCACTGGGTTACCCATCGCTAGGGCACCGGCTCATTTAACTTGATTGTATTTTATTTCTAAAATTTTCCCTAAATTTTTCATATTAATTATTTGAGTTATTTATGACTCCTCACTCTAGTCTAAATATTTTTCTAGACGTTCTAGCTGTCCAGACCAACACCGATCACCGGAATAGTAGAATGTGCGGAATTGCTACAGTGAGGGTGTTACACTCATATTTGCATTCCCTATAAACCCTTCATTGGTAACCAAGTCATTATCCCTTTAGCCCCATTAAAACCATTTTAAAGACCTTTTGATCTTTTGAAAAGTGTATGCTACATTAGTGGAGATAGGAAATTGAGATATGCCTATGGAATTGGAATTGAATTACTTCATCACAATTACTCACAAAAGAGGCAAATTTGGGTGAGTAAGGGTTTCTCAAGTTTACCCTGATAAAATAGGTTATTTGTGACTTATTAATGGCCTTGCAAAGAGGAATAATTAGTTGAAGTACCAAAAAGGAGGTGAAGTTCTAAACAGGTAGCTATTAGAACCTTTATGCCTTGAAAAAGGGTAATTGGTATGAAGGTTGGAGGAGTTCAATTTTGAGCTTATTAAATTGTTGGTTATGTTCTTAAGTATCCCCTGAAATGTGTTTTAAAACAGAGTTTTGTTTTGCTTGAGGATAAGCAAAAGTTTGAGTTTGGGGGTATTTGATGCACTTGAATTGTATAGATGTTTTTAAGCACAATTGTATACTATCTCATAGCATTTAGGTAAGTAATCGCATGCATAGTAGTCGATTTCATTAGTTTTTGTAATTTCTATTATCAAGCCCTTTATTCCATGTTTTCTGCATCATTTCAGGTGTTTAGGAGTGCAAAAGGGAAGCTTAGAGAAGTCAAAAGGCTCAGAATTTCTGCTGATACAAAGTACACGGGCCGTGTAAGCCAAGCCATAGACCCGTGTAACCTTCTGCTAGATGAAAGCCAGAGAGCCAAATGGAGAAACAAAAGTACACGGGTCGTGTAATTGGACCCGTGTAATTTGCAGGGACTCGTGTAAGTCTCTGCTGGGCACAAGCTTGAATAACTTTCTGAGAACAAAAGTACACGGCCCGTACAGCCAGCGCAAATCGTGTAAGTCTCTGTGCCAATGCAAGACTCCGCAATTCCGCTCCAGTAAGTTACACGGCCCAGGGCCGTGTAACTTACTGGAGCGGAATTGCGGAGTCTTGCCTGGGTCGTGTACCTTACGGCAACCATATTTCAAACCCGAATTCCTGCTCTTGTTTACAGATTCAAATCAGACTCCTAGGGCTTTTGGGACTCAAAATGACCTAACCCTAGAAGAGCTATTATAAATAAAAAGAAAAAACACCCAAGGAAGGATCTTTTTGACAGCACTTTTAGGAGTTTTAGAGAAACTCACATTTTGCACTCTCTCCAGCCATCTTGAGGAGAAGAATATCAGTATCAAGGGGAGTTCCCAGCCGAAGTCCCACAAGATCAAAGTTGCAAACTCTCTTCGGTTCCTTCATTCCATCTCCTTAAATGGATTTTTATTATTTTATTTCTTCTATATGATTTCTTTTTATTCTCTTTACCTTTTTATCATGATGTTTGCTGAACTCATGAGTGAGTAGTTTTTATATTCTAGAATTGGGAGAGTAATGCTTGTAATCATTGTTATGGATAAACATTAAATTTTATATATTGGATTTGAGATATGTTCCTTGATTTAATTTCTTGTGATCTTAATGCATGCTATGTGCTGATACCCACTTAGTATTGAATGTAGATATTAATTGAAGGAACTGAAGGACTGAAAGGTGAAGATTAATATTAGAAAATCAAGTTCATGAACCTAGGAATTTTGACCTAGACATAGGCTGATACCTTTGTGGAACTTCAAAATTAATCAAAGACCTTAAGGGATTTTAATTAATCTGATCACCAAGAAAGTCAGGTTTAAGTTAATTAGAACACACCTTAGGTACCTCGAGAGAGGACTTAGGATACGTTAGGACTGATTTCCATCAAGGTAAATGATTCTCAAAACTAGTAAATAAATAAGATAACATCCATAGCAAGATTCAGGTGTGAAATCTTAATTTCAGAATTGTTCCAAAATAGATTACTTCATTTTAAGTTTATCATTTTAGTGTTTAAAATAGACAACTTCCATTCCTTCATTTTTTGATAGCCTAAACAGTCAAAATTACTGTGTAGATTGGTACTTACTAATCAAATTCCTTGTGGGAACGATACTCTATTCATCACTTTATTACTTATTAGCGATCCGTGCACTTGCGGTGGTTGTAAAACCAGCAACCATTCATGTGATCATTAAATCATTTACATTAAGTTATTTTCACATTTCAAGTCATTTGGGAAAGATTCAAAATTTCCAAAATTGGGGTTGTAAATTTCCCTAGCAATTTTTCGAAGATGCAAAATCTGTTTGGTCACACTTCCTTCATGGAAGTTGTTCCTTTATATCTTAACTTTATTTTCCTTTTTGAATCATTAAATTTCAAGTTTTGTAGCTCTAGTTGTGGCTAATTTACCAAATATTGTTTCAAGGTACTAACCTGCACTTTCCATGTTACCAGAAATTCAACAAGTCTTTGTAACTAGATTCTTGGCACCTAGGCTCAGAATTGGCTTTATGTTCCTGAAATAAAGTTTTATGCCTTTGTCTTAGGTTTCCAAATCTTTTTGAATCACTTCATTTGGAGTTTTTTAGGAGAAGTTATGACCTATTAAGTATCCAGAGGTCATGAGGCAAGTCTGCTGGATTTCAGAATTTCTAGCTTTATCGCTACTAAGTTGTCTTAGCAATTTCTCTAAGTTGCCTTAAGATCTGGGTGCTGGTCAAAAGAGGAAAGTTTTAGTTCTATGTCTTATGAGAATTTTAGCTTTGGAATTACTATATTTGGAGTTTTTTAGCTTGAGTTATGTCATTTTTGTTAGTAGTATGCCCTAGAGCATATCATTTAGTATGTATCTTGTACATATTTTTTAATAATAAAAGGCATTTCCACTTTTCCGTTTACATAATATATTTATGTGTAATAGAAAAGGTCCATTGATATTTTGTTAGAAATATTATTCTTAAGTTGTTAAGAATATGAGTGACAATATTTCTAGCACAAAGTATCATAAATAGGTTCACAATCGAGGATACTTCATAATAAGGACATGACTTATCCAGAAAGATTGTATTCATGTTTGTTCCCAAGTTATTTATATGAGATATAAATAAGATGGAATGGTGAGTCTCATGCCATATAACAAACATGATAGGCACTTATACATGATAAGTAGGCCGAACCAGTGACACTTATGACAAGCACATGGAGTTTACTCTTGTCAATGTTTTGTCATAAATCATATCAGTGCATATAATCTTTAGACCTGAGATAGCACAGTTATCTTGTATATAGGTAGTTTGAGTTTGATCTGCTTTCATACTTGTCTTGTGTATGGGTATATGGGCATCTGTTGGCTCCTACTAGTTATATATGGAGGTAGGTGTTGATCAAGAAGGAATCTGTTCCTCTAAGTAAATAGAGATAAAATCCAATGTTCATTTAATTGTTCTTGATGTTTCAAGTTCTGGCAGACAGATAGATTTATTAGAAAGAGTTTACGATGAGAAAATCTTTTAATCAAGAACTGGAATTAAAAGAGAACATAATATTCATAGCAAATGGAGTTTGACATAAACCATGACTCGGCTTGAGTTGGGATTTTGTAACAGAGAGATTCTAGTGCATGGTAACACATGATTATAGGTTCATTTAAGGTAAATCTTATTACTAATTGGGTGGCCATGGCATGCTATGCTAGGTGTTAACCATGGTTTATGAGGTTCATAAAATGATTTAGAGAAATCATTTATGGTAAGAAAGAGTTCTGATGATATTAAGAGTTGATATCATGTCTCATTGCCAATTAGTGATGAGCCTAGTAAGTCACACACATACACAAGTTATCACCTAATTAAATATGATTTAATTAATTAATTAAAGAGTTTAATTGATTAATTAAATAGGTTTGGTTTGCAATTAGATTGCAAAGTCCCTAGCATGACTTGAAACCAAATCTAGATTATTGGATGTGTAGTATAAATTAAATTTATATTTAAAGTGTTTAAATATGAATTTAATTGATGAGAAATTAATTAATAGAGATTAATTAATTAATTTATATTTGATATAAATTAATTAGAAGAAGAAAATAATTATTTTGGGTTAAGAACTCAAAATTAAGACACAGAGTCATTTAGGTAATTTCACGATTGTGACACGTGGCACCATGAGATGGTGACACATGGCATAACACATAAGCTTGCCAAATGTTTTTTAATCATGTAAGATGATTAAAATCAAGATTAAATATAGGTTTGACACTTGGCACAATGTGATTGGGTCACTTAAACCTAGAGCTAATCAAAAGGTGACATGTGGCTAGGGTTTAATGTGTTAACCTAGCTATTTAAGTGTGGTTATGAAAAGAAAACATAACCAGCAGCCTCTCCTCTCAATTGTCACGCCACTTTGAGCCTCTCCAACTATTTCTCTTCATCTCTCATCAATTCAAAGAGATTAGCCATCAATCTCTTGAATTAAGAACACTAGAAATTGTTTCTAGTGTCCTGTTTACATCTCTAATCTTTTAAAAGGCAGAACTTGAATTTCTAATTAATAGAAAAGGCTTTAGAAGCTGTTCAAGGGCTGCCATAGGTGTTCTTGGTGTGGACAAGCTAGAGGGACAACATCTGGTGTCCTGAAGATGAATCTCAAAGGCGCAGACACGCGGCACATCAAGAGGTTAGTGTAATCGTTCTTGATTTAATCTAGGGTTCTAAAATTAATCTGATTAATTTTAAAATCTTAAATGGCAAATACAGATCCAAAAACATATTAAAAGAGTTTTAATATGTTGTTTATCATTGAAATCAAATAGATAAAAATAAATCTTGCATGGTGCATGTGACCCTAGGTGAAAATTTTTGAATTCAATGGTATAATCTTGTGTTTTTCCGTTCCTTCAATTGGTATCAGAGCCACTATATTTGCCATTTAGATTGTTGATTATATAATTTAATTGTGTGTTTGATCATGAGATCAAGAGATTCATTGCTGGTTGGATCATGAGATGTGGCGTCACACATGGTGAAGCCACCATTGGTGGCGGCAACAATGGTTCCATGGGTGGTTCAAGGTTTGGCTTTTAATTTTGCAATTGTTGTATGATCTAAGGCCTATTCTTTGACTAATTAAAGTGTTTAATTAGTTGTTTTAATCACACAATTAAATTATGATTCAAATCAGAATTTTAAAAATTGTTTGAATGTGATTCAAATCTGAATTTTAAAAGTTGTTTGAATGTGATTCAAATCTGAATTTTTAAAGTTGTTTGAATCATATTTAAATCTGATTTTTTAAAATTGATTCAATAAAATTCAGATCTGATTTTTTTAAAAATATTTGAATGTGATTCAAATCTGATTTTTTAAAAAAAGTTTGAATGAGATTCAAATCTGAATTTTTGAAGTTGTTTGAATGTGATTCAAATCTGAATTTTTAAATTTGTTTGAATGAGATTCAAATCTGAATTTTTAAATTTATTTGAATCATATTCAAATCTGGATTTTTAAGTTGAATATGAGATATTCAATTTAATTTAAGTATGTATGTTTTATTTAATTGTTAAATAGTGATATGCATGATGGATGATCATGGACTATAAAAGACCAATGTGATTGGATTTATTTCTTTTATGTTTCTTTGGGATTGTAAATTAATTAATTTATTTTAATTTATTTTGGGCATGTATTATTAAGTTTGTAATATTTTTGGGTTGTAATTTCATTTGTTTAAGTTCTTGTAAATTCGCCTTGGTATGCCAAGGATTACTTTGTAATATTGGATTGCAAGAAGTTCAAGGAGGTCAAGAGCATTGGTGGGACGGTGGGAGGAATTCAAGATCAAGTGTTGATTATGTACTCCTTCAGCAACTCTTGTAAAATGAATGAATGAAATGCACCTAGGAATGCCCTGATTCAATTCTTGGTGGCTCAGAATTGTATCCCTTAGAAAGTCCATGATCATACCATATTTACTGCTTATCCATGAATGCATGAGATGTATGGGAATGTATGCAATTATATGATATATGCATGCTAAATGGATAATGTGCAAAGTGAGACCTTAATAGTAATTAGGATGGCTATAAAATCTTCCAAACAAATGATTAAGTTGGAAATGCTATAATTAAAGTAATTATAACATAAGCCCTCCATTGGGGCAATTATTTTAAGAAATTTTAAATAGTTGCATGAGATGCAATTAATTTAAGAGATTTTCTTAAGAATAATTGTTAAGCATGAGATGTTGTAAATATGTAAATGGTTTGGTGGCCAATATTGGATGTACCTGAGGACATTAAAATTATTTGCATAATTATTAGCTCAATGGGATCAACTTAACTAATGCAAGATAAGTCAATAATGGATGTACCTGAGATTTTGAGCATTAGGGGCTAGGTAAAGGATTGAACCTCACATGAGATGTGATGGGCAAGGAGTTGCTCACTTATAGTTTATTGTAATTCCAATAATGGATGTACCTGAGGATGATCAATAGAATTATAAGAATTCAATCACCCACTAGAAATCCATCCAACTAGGATTTCCATTTTCTACTTTGGAAGTGTAGGATTCGCTAAGTTAGTGGGAGGACCAATTTGATTAAAAGACCATAATCATTTTGGTTAATTACATGATACATTTACTAATTAATCTGGTTATTTTCTGCAATTAATTTTACGATAAAAATGAGCACAAAACAACCACCACCATCCAATATCCTTGCAAGCATACTTGATCACAACAGTTGAGGACCTAATCATGCGATTGGCTAAGAAATTTGAAACTTGTCCTGAACCATGAACATATAGGATATGTTCTAGATTCAAATGTTCCTAGTCCCTTACCTCCAGAGGCCACACAAGAGGAACATGATACTTTGGACAAGTGGAAGGAGCATGATATGAGAGCTAAGTGTTACATGCTTGCTTCCATGAGTAATGAGTTACAGAAGCAACATGAGAACATGCAGAGTGCTAGTGAGATCCTCCTTCACCTACAAAAGTTGTATGGTGAGCACAGCAGGAATGCTAGGTATGAGATATCTAGATAGCTATTCCGTATGAGGATGTCTGAGGGACAGAATGTTGGGGATCATGTCCACAAGATGATTCGGCTGATTGAGCAGTTGGAACATCTTGACTTCAACATGGATTTCCAACTACAAACGGATTTGATCCTTGATCCCTTCACGAGTCTTTTGGGAATTTTGTGACAAATTTCCATATGACTAAACAGGAATGCACCTTAGCTGAATTACTCAACATGCTGGTTATTGCCCAAAAGAATATGCCAGGCAATAAAGGAAAAGAGGTAGCTTTGGTTGCATCTTCTTCTGCTGGAAAGTCCAACAAGAAGAAGGGCAATAAGAAAAAGAAACCTCAGATTCCTTGTCCTTCCAAGAAAATAGCTAAACAGAAAAGGAAGACCAAAGCTGACAAAGGCAAAGGAAAGTGTTTCCACTTCCAACAGTAATGTGTTTCCATTGCCAGTAAGAAAGTGTTTCCACTGGCCAGAGTATAGCAATCTAAATGAATGCAATGCCATGGTAAAAACCAACTCAAGTTCAAAATATATTTGGCACTTAAGGTCATGTCATGTTGCAGAAGATAGGATTGCAAAATTGGAGAAAATGGGGATTCTATCCTCATTGGACTCTGAGCCTACTCCAACTTGTGAATCTTGCCTTCAGGGCAAAATGACTACATCACCCTTTGTTGGACAAGGGCTAAGAGCTGAAAATATTTTGGAGCTAATACATAGTGATGTATGTGGTCCATTTAAAGAAATGGCTAGAGGGGGTTTTCATTATTTTATTACCTTTACTGATGATAAATCAAGGTTTGGGTATTTGTATTTGATGAAATACAAACATGAATCTTTTGAAAAGTTCAAAGAATTTAAATCTGAAGTAGAAAATCAAACAGGAAAGAATATTAAAGTTCTTCGATCAGATCGTGGAGGTGAATATTTGAGTACTGAATTTGATGAATACTTGAGAGAGCATGGCATTGTTTCTCAGCTGACTCCTCCAGGAACGCCACAGTGGAATGGTGTATCTGAAAGGAGAAATCGTACCCTATTGGATATGGTACGTAGCATGATGAGCTATACTGATATGCCAATCTTCTTTTGGGGATTTGCATTAGAATCAGCTTTGTATATTCTGAATAGGATTCCATCAAAATTAGTTTCTTCCACACCTTATGAGATATGGCATGGAAGAAAACCAAGTCTTAAGCATGTTAAGATTTGGGGCTGTCCAGCTTATATCAAAAAGCTGAACACTGATAAATTGGAGACCAAATCAGAAAAAGGTCGATTTGTTGGATATCCAAAAGATAGTTTTGGATATTATTTTTATTTGCCTACTTCACAAAAGGTTGTGATAAGTAGAGATGCCACATTTCTTGAACAACAGTTTGTTCAAGAAGGAGGCAAAGGAAGGCAAATAGAGTTAGAATTGGAGAATTCTGACCAACCGACAGATCAGATGGATATAGATCCATCTAGTCAACCAATACCCGTTGATGAAACATCTACAGCTGTTCCTCGTAGAACAACAAGAGTTGTCTACTCATGAAGAAGTAGATCATGGAGATGATCCACTTACCTATGAAGAAGCTATATCAGATATAGACTCTTCAAAATGGATTGATGCTATGAAATCCGAGATTGATTCCATGTATAAGAATCAAGTTTGGGATCTTGTTGACCCACCTGAAGGTATTGTACCTATAGGGAACAAATGGGTTTTCAAGAAGAAAATTAGTTTTGATGGAAAGGTAGAGACCTATAAGGCAAGGCTAGTAGCGAAAGGGTTTCGCCAAAGGCAAGGAATAGACTATGAGGAGACTTTCTCGCCTGTTGCCATGCTTAAATCAATTCGGATTTTATTAGCAATAGCTGCATACTATGATTATGAGATTTGGCAGATGGATGTCAAAACAGCTTTTCTCAATGGATACATTGAAGAAACATTTTCATGGAACAACCTAGGGGATTTGAATCCCAAGATGGTTCCAAGGTATGCAAGCTAAAGTGATCCATTTATGGATTGAAACAAGCTTCGAGGAGTTGGAACATCCGTTTTGATGAAGCCATTAAATCTTTTGGTTTTATCAAAAATGAAGATGAGCCATGTGTATATAAGAAGGTTAGTGACAGTGCTATCACTTTCCTTGTCTTATATGTGGATGACATACTGTTGATGGGTAATGATACAGGTATGTTGACGATTATAAAGGTATGGTTGTCAAATACATTCTCCATGAAAGACTTAGGGGAGGCAACCTATATTCTTGGGATTCGCATCTATAGAGATAGAGCGAAAAGAATAATTGGTTTATCCCAAAGTCTATACTTGGAAAAGGTGTTAAGGAGGTTTAACATGCTTGATTCCAAGAGAGGATTGTTACCAGTGAGACATGGTATCCACCTTTCTAAAGAGATGTCTCCAAAGACACCTGAAGAAAGAGATAAGATGGCCAGGATTCCATATGCTTCGGCTATTGGAAGTTTAATGTATGCAATGTTGTGTACTAGGCCGGATATCGCATATCTTTATTAGTTTGACTAGCGGTATCAATCCAATCAGGTTTGGAACATCTGGATATGATCAAGAATATTCTTAAGTACTTGAGAAGAACTAAGGATTTATTCTTGATTTATGGAGGTGGAGACTTGCAATTGGATGGTTATCACGATTACGATTTCCAATCGGATATTGATGATAGAAAGTCTACCTCTGGATATGTGTTCATTTGTAATAGAGGTGCGATCGGTTGGAAGAGTTCCAAGCGAGCACATTTGCAGATTCCACTCTTGAAATTTGAGTATATTCTGCATCGGATCTCGCAAAGAAAGTCTGTTTGGATAAAGAAGTTCGTGACAGAACTTACGATAGTTCCTTCCATTGAGTCAGCAGTTCCATTGCTTTGTGACAATAATGGAGCGATCATCTGAGCTAAGGAACTAAGGTCTCACCAAAATCCAAACACATAGAAAGGCACTACCACATTATCGGACATATAGTTGGGCAAAGCGATATAGCCATGCAGAAAAATAACATCGACTAAAAATTCAGGTGATCCATTCACTAAGCCTTTATCACAAGCTCGATTAGTGACATCTTGAGAAGATGGGTCTAAGGTATTGTAATGAATGGCTCTAGTGCTAGTGGGAGATTGTTAGTAGTATGCCCTAGAGCATATCATTTAGTATGTATCTTGTACATATTTTTAATAATAAAAGGCATTTCCACTTTTCCGTTTACATAATATATTTATGTGTAATAGAAAAGGTCCATTGATATTTTGTTAGAAATATTATTCTTAAGTTGTTAAGAATATGAGTGACAATATTTCTAGCACAAAGTATCATAAATAGGTTCACAATCGAGGATACTTCATAATAAGGACATGACTTATCCGAAAAGATTGTATTCATGTTTGTTCCCAAGTTATTTATATGAGATATAAATAAGATGGAATGGTGAGTCTCATGCCATATGACAAACATGATAGGCACTTATACATGATAAGTAGGCGAACCGGTGACACTTATGACAAGCACATGGAGTTTACTCTTGTCAATGTTTTGTCATAAATCATATCGATGCATATAATCTTTAGACACGAGATAGCAGTTATCTTGTATATAGGTAGTTTGAGTTTGATACTGCTTTCATACTTGTACTGTGTATGGGTATATGGGCATCTGTTGGCTCCTACTAGTTATATATGGAGGTAGGTGTTGATCAAGATGGAATCTGTTCCTCTAAGTAAATAGAGATAAAATCCTATGTTCATTTAATTGTTCTTGATGTTTCAAGTTCTGGCCAGACAGATAGATTTATTCAGAAAAGAGTTTCTGATGAGAAAATCTTTTAATCAAGAACTGGAATTAAAAGAGAACATAATATTCATAGCAAATGGAGTTTGACATAAACCATGACTCCAGCTTGAGTTGGGATTTTGTAACAGAGAGATTCTAGTGCATGGTAACATATGATTATAGGTTCATTTAAGGTAAATCTTATTACTAATTGGGTGGCCATGGCATGCTATGCTAGGTGTTAACCATGGTTTATGAGGTTCATAAAATGATTTAGAGAAATCATTTATGGTAAGAAAGAGTTCTGATGATATTAAGAGTTGATATCATGTCTCATTGCCAATTAGTGATGAGCCTAGTAAGTCACACACATACACAAGTTATCACCTAATTAAATATGATTTAATTAATTAATTAAAGAGTTTAATTGATTAATTAAATAGGTTTGGTTTGCAATTAGATTGCAAAGTCCCTAGCATGACTTGAAACCAAATCTAGATTATTGGATGTGTAGTATAAATTAAATTTATATTTAAAGTGTTTAAATATGAATTTAATTGATGAGAAATTAATTAATAGAGATTAATTAATTAATTTATATTTGATATAAATTAATTAGAAGAAGAAAATAATTATTTTGGGTTAAGAACTCAAAATTAAGACACAGGGGCATTTTGGTCATTTCACAGTGTGACACGTGGCACCATGAGATGGTGACACATGGCATAACACATAAGCTTGCCAAATGTTTTTTAATCATGTAAGATGATTAAAATCAAGATTAAATATAGGTTTGACACTTGGCACAATGTGATTGGGTC